>NW_024092245.1:0-16311 GCF_014356525.2 Nilaparvata lugens | reverse complement strand
TGTATCACATACACTATTTATCCATCTCACGTTTCCTCTATCATCTTTTTAATCTCCGTCTTCATTTTTGTATTTTGGAAGACAATATTTTCAATTGATGGTTGAGGTTAGAGGTGATGTGGCGGGGGGGGGGGGGGTGGCCGAGGCAAGCGTGCCGAACGATGTTCTTGGTAAAATACCCCCTCCTTATGACGGCTCTCAAGATCTGGGTTTCTCTTCAATCAGCGGCCATGTGAAAAAAATAAAAAGTGTTTTTAGAATGAATCCCCGTCCTGAGAACAATAGTCTCACTTGCCAAAGGCTCTCAACACCGATCCCATAAACTGGTGAGGTACTCAAAAACCCACACCAGAATTTGATTTTTGTCGTACGGCATATTCACAATAATATAGTTATTTGTGCAACTAGTGCGCAAAGTGACAGTTTGCTGCGCCAAAAGAAACGTTTACTTTACCGAAAGAGATTGATTTGATAAAGAAGTTTGTTGAATTGATAGGTTGGTGGTCTACAAAGGTAGCCGAAGTGAGAACTGTAAATTTCCAAAATAACGCTGTAGTTGGAAATATGGTAAATTGAAATTGAATCCAGTTCAATAATAAAATGCAGCTCAGTTTGAATATGCATTTGAAATCATAATCAATGCTATCGCTAGGAACAAGCAGAGATTTAAACTTCGGAATGTGTTCACTCTCCAAATAATAACCAGTATACTTAGATTCTAATACCTGTTTCACAGTTGGGAGAGATATTAGACCGCACAAGACAACAAACAAAATGGCAAATCCATGCGAACCGGGTCTCTGACAAATACTATAGGTTGTAAGATTGCAAGTGCCAAACCAAAATAGTAAATGGTTCGAGTACCGAGTTTAATTTTGATGCTGTCTATGGATCCAATACACTTCGATGTGGTAGGTTGACAGCAGTCGATCTATTTGTTTCGATAAGATATCTCGAAGTGAAACGAAGAGAAAAGCTGCGTTTACACCGAAGTTAATAACAAAATGTGAACATTTGATGAACATATGTGTTAGTCAAGTTCCATTCAATCTAATAGAATCCATAAGGATTAAGTGTCAATAACTTCGGTGTAAACCAGTTAAGCGATAGGCTATGCCAGAAATTCCAGAATAAGCAAGAAATCCATGGATACCAGAGTCAACCAATTCCAAATAAACTTGATTTGGAATTCTATTTTCAATTGCATCAAGCAAAATCAAAAATAACATGATCACTGCTAATTTGATAACTGTCAACGAGAAATATTAATTCCTAATGGATAAAGTCGAGGTCAACTCTCAAGCCCCGCCCAATATTCTACAAAATTCGCTGCAATTAGTCTACTATTCTACAGAGCTCTTCCAACGTATCAATTAATAATTCAACTGATTAGACTCAATAATTTCTCTATTTATTCCCGATAGAGGGCAGATCATGAGATGCTCCTAGCAAATAGTAGGTCCGTGATACAAAAATTTGAGCTGAGTCTCATCTCTGAGATAACTTGAGAGGAAAAATTGATCATCCAAGTGGCAGCTATTGAAACAGAAATTTCCATCGTTTGTTGAAAACTAAAGAGGAAGAGAGAAAATTAACAGCTGTGGTTATAACAATTAGCAATATAATTTGAAAACATTTCATGATTCAATAAAAATATTCCCTGATGTCAAGATGAGTGCATAAGAGCAACTGGGTGACATCATAAGGCATCGCTAACTTTTGATTGCTTTTTAAAATACGCAGTTAAATTTATATTATTTTCAACAGAGTTGAATGTGTTGTTCAAACTGAGGTGATAGCAGCGCAACTAATCATCACACTTACTGACAACGATTTTTTGGTAACTAAGTATTATAGAAATGTATTTGAATGAAACTTGAAACGGTCCTATATACAATAACATTTTCATCGAGGGAGAGCACCTTTTCGGATACAAAATTCTATGACAGTGACGAGACTATTAATTTATTATTCAAGTTATATTCAGCAAGCAATTTTGTTTGTATGATGGATCTCAAAAACGATTATAACGGTTTTGATAGAATTCAGGTTATAAATATTTTACAAAAATAATCTGATCATTTAATTTCCGTAGCGAAGCACGGGTACCCTGCTAGTAATAAATATTTATTCTTTTGTTTATATTATTTGATGTGGTACAATGTCAATCCCAAATCACTACATATAATCCTATATAAGTAAAATAAATATAGCTTCATGACAGCTCATAAATAAATATTTGGGCCCATTCGGCATATAAATTATGATATGAAAAGATGAAAAATAATATCATATAGCTGTTGCAAACAATAATTACGCAAACTGCCTTGTCAATTGGCTAGTTATTGATACAAGTGAGCTTTGGTTTATTTGGGGTTATGTATCATTTCAATTCTAACCTCCAAATATTTGAGTTACCATTCAAAATAGTAAACATTATGGATACATGTGGTTTTTGTTAATAAATTTCCGAAAGATATACTATCACTGATTCACTAGTTGCAGCATTTATAGGTCAGATAACTGTCGTTTATCTGACTTAGATGAGATTGTGATTATTTCTCAGTAATGGAATTTGTTTTGTTCGCTTAATGGTCTATAAATATCCTCAAATCACAATTCAGGGGCTGTACAATCATTGGGTACATCACACTGGATATAATATTTTCCGGAATGATAGATTGAATAAAGCTTGTGGTGGTGTAGCAATTTATGTGAAAGATGGTATCAAAACAAAAGTTTTAATCACATCTAAACAAAAGTATAGTTCCAGACCAGAGTTTATGCTACTTGAATGATCCTTATCTAGTACTGATGAATTACTCGTTGGTATCTGTTATCGCCCACCAAAAATAGGTCATTTTACAGATTTTGAAAATGCAATGCTCTCTCTTATGCCTTGTTATAACCGTATACTAGTTATGGGGGATATGAACATGACAAATCGTAACTTTGACTACTTTCAACTGAATACAATTTTCCAATGCCTAAACATGACTATTTTACCTCTCGATCCAACTCATCATACTAATGAATCTGATACACTCATTGACCTTCTCATTGTTAGTGATCCAAACGAGGTTGTTCAAGCAGGCCAAATCCCAGTCCCAGCTATTTCTGGACATGATTTGATCCACTTCGTACTTTCCCATAAGATAGCTAAGCCAGGACAGAAAATTATCACATAAAGGGACTTCAAAAACTCTGATGAAGCCGCCCTCCTGACTGATGTGGCTCAGACTCCATGGCAGCAAATTGAAGCGTTACCCTCAGTTGATGACATGGTCAAGACTTTCGAGAATTGGACTTTGACTTTGTAAGACAAACATGCACCTTATGAGACAAGGAAAATTAATAGAAAACGACGAGTATCGTGAATGACTGAAGACATACTTAAGATGATGGGACGTAGAGACAAAGCACATAAAAAATTCAAAAAGACATTCGACTTGGACAGTTTGATAGAGTATAGGAGCCTTAGAAATAGAGTTAAACAGGAATTACGGAACTCTAAGAATTGGTACTTGGATTCGTTCAAGACAAACAATGGACAAGACTCTAAATCACTTTGCCAGGGAATGAAAGAATTCGGGCTTGGCAAACAGAAATTGAATCCCCAAATTGACTCATCATTGAACAATATAAATGACCATTTCGTTTCACACTCTAACCAACGCGACGAAGTTGCCATTGCTAATCATGTCGATGATCTTGAAGGGCAGGTTACAAACTTAGATTTAACAATTACTGATCAATTTCATTTCCATCCAATCTCAGAAGAAGACACTTTCAAAGCAATTCAACATATTTATAGTAATGCCATGGGTGTAGACAACATTCCTATTAAATTTATCAAGAAGATGTTATTTGCTGTTTTACCAACCATTACATACATTTTCAACAAGTCACTTGAAGGATGCAATTTCCCTGAAAACTGGAAGTTTGCTATGGTTCGCCCTCTAGATAAAGTTCCATCACCCAATAAAGTTGAGGATTTTAGACCAATCAGTATTCTACCTGCATTGTCCAAAGTGCTAGAAAGACTCATTCATGCTCAAGTTGTAAAATTTCTAGACAACAATAGTAAGCTTTCAATCAGGCTTTAGGGAATCCCATTCAACTGAGACAGCTCTGCTTCGTGACACTGATGATATAAGGTTAGCTATGGACCAAAGAAAATGCACCATCCTCCCCCTATTTGATTTCTCTAAAGCATTCGATACTGTTGATCATACAGTCCTTTTGAATAAGTTGGCTATTCTTGGCTTCAGTCACAACTCCTTAGTTTGGTTCAAATCTATTAGGTAGGAAACAATGTGTATCTTTTGCTGACAAAAAGTCAACTTGGAAAAACGTTATGGTTCAAGGTTACGTCAAGGTTCAATTTTAGGCGCTCTCCTCTCTACTTTGTATGCTAATGACCTTTCTCCCATTATCAAATTCTCAAGTTCCATACTTATGCATATGACCTTCAAATCTATTTAATCTCCCATAACAAAAATCAATGAAACAGTTGGAATAATGAATCATGATATCAATTCGAGAGTGGAATGGACAAAGAAAAATGGTTCTAAGCTTAATCCCATCAAAACACAACCCATTATAATTGGATATTCTCATCTTATAAACAATATTGACCTTGAATCGATTCACAAAATTAGTGTAGACTGTAATGACATTCCTTGGAGCTTGTTCACATGACAGCGACTTACGCTCGGTTGTCGCGCGGCTCGATTTGCCAGTCTCGTACTCATGACAGCGATTCATGAGCGATTTGCCCTCGGTTAAGTCTGAGATTACAACCGCCGCGATTCGCCGGCGACTACTAAAACCGAGCGATCGCGTGACAACCGAGCGTAAATCGCTGTCATGTGAACAGGCTCTTACTGTAGCTCAGTTAAAAATCTAGGCATTGATATGAATAATACTTTTGACTGGTCAGAACAAGTGAACGAAACTTGTAAAAAGGTATTCTCAGCCATGCATGCATTAAAGAAAATGCACGATATCTTCCCTAGAAACATTAAATGATTATTGGTTCAATCTCACATCTTTGCACATTTAATGTATTGTAATTCAGTTCTCAACGATATGCAAGTCACTCTGAATGATGAACTACAGCGTTGCCAAAATTATTGTCTACGTTTCGTCTACTTTCTCCAACGTCATGATCATATCACCCCGTCCCACATTGCTAGTTCAACATTGGAGCTTCCCGATCAAAGGCTTTTTCGAATAGTCAAGCTTGTTAGAGATATCTTGAAATAAGGGAATCCGAACTATTTTAAAGATGATTCCAAATTTGTCTCTGAAGGTAGGAGGATAGATGCTTCACATACTAGAACCGGAGAAAGTACTTTGAGGATACCCAATCATCGAACTACTATTTTCACAAAATCCTTCTTAGTCGGTGCCTGTTGTGCATGGAATGCACTTCCTGTTTCTATCAGGTCCATCGAGAGCAGAGCGAGCTTCATCCTGACTTGAAAAAAACATATTTTGGAACAAATGACTGAAACTGTCCGGCCCTAGAACGATCACATGACAACTATTCCTCACCCATCCCACCAATATAAACCTTTGAACCGGTTATAGAATGAATTATATATATATATATATATCTATATATATATATATATATAATATATATATATATATTGTCACAAAGTGAATTTTTGTGACGGATGGAGAGCCGTCGTCCAGTGTATAATTAGCGAATTTATTCTATTTTAGAATTAGAATAGGGTCGACTGCTGGATATATTTTGTTAGATTTGCAGTTGTGTACATGCACATCATCACCATCGTCGCCAATCCCTATAAATCAGCAGCAGCCGTATCATCAAAACGATAAGCGGCTACCGAGTCGGGTTGGTATCGCTCTTCATGAAATTTCTGGAATAGAAATATTGTTTACCGGCCTGATTTAGTGTAGCAATTACTATCATTGTCATCATTTGCTGCACCCTTAGCATCAGGAGCAGCTGAGTCAAACCCTGTCACATGACCAGTGGCGTGATCGTCTTTTCAGACTCTCATTGGTCAGGAAGCTCTTTTCCCCCGGCCTCCTAATTTTCAGCGACCCGGTGCAGCTTCAAGAAGACCTGAGAAAAAGGCAGTTGTTCGGTGAACGGGTTCGTGTACGGCTGCGTTCCGAGCGGCGCTCCTAATAGTGGTGTACTAGAGGGTTAATATTCTATTCTGTATTTTAGTGAATGGAATATTGTATGTCGAATTGCCGACTGTATTTGAAGATAGAACTTCCTGGGGGATTTTCTTTCTTGTTGGTTATTTTTCCTAAATTCGTATCACTGGGGGTGAACGAGTTATCCTTGGTTTTGAAACCTGTAAGGGATCTCAAGTTCGTGCTACAGATAGTTGAGTGGGGAATTTAGCTAGGCTCTTATAGCAGATTATTTTTGAGGGCTTAATTTATAAGCCTCGACTCTGTCGCTTCACGACGTTTTTAACTTATAATACGGGAAGTGGGAATCGGTTCGCTATTCTCAGTATCAGTATCCACGTCATTTCAGGTAATTGTATGTCAGGACTGGTAGTCCGTATATTTTTCCTTCTCTGTAGTAAGGTGGCCTTTAGTTTAAAGAGTAATTTTTCTCCATTGAGTTTTTATTCTTGTAGGGAAATCCCTGTCCTTTTTAAGAATAGTTTTCCTCAATTAATTTTTATTCTTGTTGGAAAATCCCTGTTCCTTTTGAGAAAAGTTTTCTCGATTAATTTTTATCCTTGTAGAGAGATTATTATCATTTATGGTAAATTTTCCTTGCTTAGTTTCCATACTATAGAGTGGCCCTGTATTTTAAATTCGCTTAGCAGTTTCTGACTTGCTGTAATTCCAAGTAGGGAAAGTCCAATCCTTTTCCTGGAGAACTCAGGTGCAGCTTGAGTTCGTCCTTGTCGAAGTTTCTAGACTGCGACGTCCATTCTCTTTCTCTCTCTTCACTTTCCCTATTCTAAAATCCTTCTTGCTCTCAGGTACAGCTTGAGAACGTCCTTGTTGAAGTCACAGACTGCAACGCTTCCTGCTCTCAGGTACAGCTTGAGGACTTCCTCGCCGAAGTTTCTAGACTGCGGCATCCTTTCTCTTTCTTCCTCTTAATTCTTCCTGTGTTAAAATCCTTCCTGATCTCAGTTCCAGATTCGAGATCGTCCTAGTCGCGGGTTTTCAGACCCGCGAATCCTTTCTAAAATTCTTAGAAACCTGTCTTCTTTAATAGCAAATATTACTTGCTGGTTTTCCCTGTGGAAAATTCACGAATTTTCCCGTGATCTCAGTTGCAAATTAGAGATCGATCTTGTGGTAGTCCTTAGACTGGCAATTACTTGGAAAAGTCTATTGAAATCTTTTCCTGAATTAGGAGTCTCTGACTCGATATTTTCCTTGTGGAAAATCCTGGAAAAATCCTTTCCTACCCTGACAACGACAGACTGTTGTCTTCCCGATATTATTCTACAGACTGTGTATGTGAAAAATCTTTTCTATCCTCTCATAATAGTCGACATACTGACTATTAATTTAAAAGCGTTTCGGACGATTGAGAGTGATTCCCAAACCCTTAAGGGCAGTCACAGATTGGCAGTTTCAGAATTGCTGAAAATCCTTTCGCAGCTGCAGGCTCGCGATTCAGAAATCCTACACCTAAAACCTTATCCTCTAAATTTCAAATTACCACATAATTGAAATTGATATACTGTATTTAGCTAGCAGGTCCAGCTTGCTGAGAGCTAGAGCGCAATTCTCAGATTGCGGATTATTGAGCAGATACTTATTTGCTGTAGAGAATAATAATCTTATTATTGATTCTCTGTTCCCTATACCCTGTACCGTATACCTCATACCCTGCACCCTATTCTCTATAACTTACACCCTCTATCGTGCTCTATTTGACGATATCTTAAATACCACTAACAACTCCATAGTTCCGCCATACCGTTACTCCATAGCTCTCACCTTAAACCCCATAGAAAAACCACATCCCGGGCTTGCAGGTACAGCTTGCTCGCCGTCAATTCGCAGTTGGTTCAGATTGCGTACTACCTTTATAAATAGAATTATTGGTAGGGATCTGATAGTCAGATCCGTCTCCTTGTATAGGGTTATCTTAATCTCCCTTAACACCCACCCTGTATTCCAAAGGCCGAGGGCCGAATCGGCCAGCAACGGCACGGGCAAACACTCTTCCCCTGAAAGTAAAAATCTCGCGAAAGAAGCAGAGGGTAAAGAATCAGGATAAGAGGAGAAGTGTAGGTCCGGTATCTCCACCAGTCAGTACGTCACCGACCCCGACCCATACCGGCTGTAGCTAGTCCGCGTCGTAGCAATACTTCGCAATTATTAGGGAACCTAGAGGGTGGAATAGGTCATACTAATAATATATATATATATTTTATATGAACTCATGCTATTTCAATTATCTACTGCATACTGCTGTGTATTACTGAAAGTTGAATACCCTGATCTACTTTCAGCCTACTTCATTTTATTAATCAATAATTTGATCTTATCTAACTATATAACTATTTTACTTTATCAATTTTTTGTTTTTTTCTCTTGAATATCCATAGTAATTAAAACGTTTACAATATTTCCATTAATAAATAGATCCCTAGTTTAATTAATGAAATTAACGTTTTGGTAGAGAGTTAGTGGGGAGGATATTTTTGATATTCTTTCCAAGAATGGACATTGATATGTCCAAAGCTCGGCCAATTTATGTAGATGCATAACAATATAATTATATATAGTATTATTCTACAAATTGCTTTTTCATATCATATACAGGTCAATAATTATTTCCTTAGTCTATATTATGTAAACTCACCTATAATTTTGCTGAATTGTAAGCTATTGTATATAAGTGTATAATCAGTATATATTGTAATCTACAAAATAAAGTACTCAATCAATCAATTGATCTCTCTCTCTCTCTCTCTTTCTCTCTCTCACACACACACACACACACACACACACACACACACACACACACACACACACACACACACACACACACACACCACACACACACACCACACACACACACACACACACACACACACACACACACACATACACACACACACACACACAACACACACACACACACACACACACACACAACACACACACACACACACACACACACACACACCACACACAACACACACACACATACTGGAACAAGGTAACAAACGGGGAGGTGAGAAATGAACATACATTGCAGGGAGGCTGATTTACACACATTTACACACATGTTGGAGACTTAATTTTTGTTTTAGAAAGTATATTAATATGTGTTCAATACAGTTGTAACTTTTTTTTCTGTTAACTTGAAAAAAAATTACGCATTAAACCTACAAAAAGGGGAGAAATGTGTGTACACTTTCACTGAACAAACCGAGGAGAAATGTGGTACACTTCCACTGTACAAAGCGGGGAGAAATGGTGTGTACACTTCAAACCCACATTCCGGGGAGGAATTGTGTGTTTAGTTTAACTTACAAAGCGGGGACAAAACCGGTTCTTAACACAAGTTCTGGCTGCAACACTTGTTTCGATATTTACTATTCTATTTGATCATAGAATACAATATCGTATGGTCTTTGAAAGCCAGTTACATGCACGTTGATTTTTGTACGATTGTTTTTTGCCATCCTTATGAATTCGAAAAAGTGCAACTTGTCAAACATCATCTGTTTGATCTAATAGAATTTATAAGGATGGTTAAAAATCGATGTGTATGTAACTGGCTTTTACTAAACAGGCTTCACGAATTACAATACGATAATAGGATAGTTGATACAATACATGGTTTTAATTCAGATTCATTCATTGATAGAAATAAAAGGAGATTCGGTGTCGATAGCATCGAAGTCGCCAGGCTGGTCTGGATCATTTATGAATTTCTCAGTATGCAGTATCCACTCAGCAGCTCTAATACAAACACAAACATTAGTCTCGTTTTACTTGGAATAGTAAGACATTATTTCATTATGTCCATTATTACAATAGATCAATTCAGATCCAGTTAGCTGTTAGAGTAATATAATGTAATTACATTCTATACTCACTGTTCAGATCAGCACAATGTTTATAGCCTACTGTATGCAGTGAGTATAGAATGTTACATTTTATACTCACTGACTGCATATTTATACTGTGTAATAGATTTTATTGATTGTTGCAAAGATTTTAAGTCAATGATTCAACAGGAAATCCATGGTAATATTCAACGATTTCAACCTAATGAATTAGATTGTTGTATGACAAAATTGAAATCCCGACAACGTAAATAATTCAGTGAAGTTAACTGTACAAGGTTACTTTCTCTCGTATTTTATTGAGTGATAATGGGAGATGATTTCTGATTCCATATTTGGATTCAACCTTTTGAAGTTTGAAACTTTCAAAGCTGGAATTTTTTTTTTAAACTAGAACTTTTAGGGCCGGTTTCCGAGCTCAGGATTTAGCTAAGTCCCAGACTCTAAACAGCAATAGTCAGAAAATTGGCTTTCCAAAAGGTCAGCTTTTATAATAGAAGTCTTAGTTTTTATTTTCTCATTTCTATAATTGTAAACGTTTTTCCTTGACGGAATTAGACATTCCTGAATAATTCAAAATAGCTGAAACTTTACACTATTTTCTCTTTATTTTATTTGTGTTCAATTTTCTAGTTTTTCGAGATTTAATTCAAACGTGACTATGACAATGACTGCGACTACGCCCCGTCTTGGAAAACCAAATTTCTGACTCCAGCTGTTTAAAGTCTTGGGCTAAGCTAAATCCCGAGCTCGGAAACCGGCCCCTAATGTTTCAAAATGTTCATGTTTGAAATTTTCAAGAGTGTTTAAAAGCTTCTAAAAACCTTTACCTGTGAGGCAGAAGTATTATTATCTTAGTAGGTACATTTTTACTAAACATAACTTTATGATAATGTAAAAGCTATATTAAAAACTGCTGTAACTCCCTTGTTTTCCGGTATTTTCGAAAATGGGACTTACGCTTTAAAAAATTTGGGGTCGCTGAATCCAAATCCGAATACTTTGAGAAAAGTAATGAGTCATACTCTGAGCAAACGCGTCTGAAATTTGAGATCCCCTTGTGAAAGCCTTCGAGCTGCGAAATATGAAATGATCTGAAATATGATCTTCAGGAGACGGGATTCTGCCGTGTGAAACTAGCCTAAGAAAAACACGACGGCCTTGTTCACTCCCCCACCATGACTTCTCAGTAGCTTGACCCTAACATTTACATGATCCTAGAAAGTAGTCTACACCTATGTTCACAGAATAATTCAGAATAATGTATCCTATTTGAAAGAGTGGATGCATGCAAAAAAAACAACTTTCAAAGATCCATGTTCATCAAGCCTTCTGTTCCTTTTCCTTTTATATTATCTTTGAAATGCAACATTTTGAAAAACTTCGTATATATGTCGACGCGCAATTAAAAAGGAACATACCTGTTAAATTTCATGGAAATATATTGCCGTATATCGCTGTGAATGCGCAACATATAAACATAAAGAGAAATGCACAGCCGTCGACATGAATCTTAGACCTCACTTCGCTCGGTCAATTATATACAGTGATGTCGGAGTAATGAGGGATTCCTTCTCTTTTCATATTATCCTTAAAATGCAAAATTTGAAAAAAACCTTGTGTATTAATACATCGACGCGCAGTTGAAAAAGGAATATTTCTGCCAAATCTCATAGAATTCTATCAACGCGTTACATACATACAGACAGACATACAGACAAAAGAAAATCCGAGTTAAAACATAGACCTCACTACAATAACTAAATTATTATGATGTAAAACTTTTGTGGGCTATTATTAATTATGCTAGGCTATTTTGAGACTTGAATGCCAAGCTGAAGATTTTATTACTTTAGATTACATCAAACACTCAATGGAATTATCGAATGTGCATCCATTCACTAAGAGATTGGAAGTGAGCGAAAAATCTAACAAAATAAAAAATAGCAAAGGATAACATAATATTAAACGAACATGACTAATCACAATAAAATATTGTGATGCGGAACTGTTGTAAATATTATTCACATAAAAATTAAAAATAATGTAGCCTATTTATAAGAATGGATGACTGCAAAAAATACATGAAAATATATATTATAGATAGTTACTGATTAATATCATGTTGATAAAGTATGAATATAAAGTGAAACATCAATCATTTTAATTTTGGAGTTTTTGTATTGAACATTTATATTGATACTTTTGCCGCCAGTACTCAAACTCCGGTTTTGCAGGCAGCGCTTATGTATTATTTAGATTATCGAAGTTACTTTTTGTGTGTTTTTGTGTGTAATAGCAAGACAGGTTAGGGCAATTGTTTCATACTTTTCAGAATGGGGTTGAGTATAACCAATACCTACTATTACTATTACCTACTATGAAGTAATAGTAGGTATTGGTATAACATGTAACAGCCAATGCCCAGGTTGTGACGTCACACTTATAACAAATCTTGTATTGCGTTCTCGGTGTTGAGGTTATGAACCAGAAAATGTGTGAATTAATGCGTTATGAACACCAGACTGAAAGAGTCCATACAAGATCTGGTTCAACCGTCAGAATCGCAGGAGACATAAACACTATCACACCCTTAATATTCATTTCAGATAGATTGTATTAATATTTCTGATGTTAGGATCGCTGTTATCGGCAATTCAATATCAAACTCACTTAATATCCGTCTCCATTCAGAATCCCAACCACACTTTTATCTTAAACAATGCCTTGCGATCAATGTTCGATATCGGTCGCCAGGTATCTCAAAAGAATTCAATACATATTTTTATGAACGCTCAAAGTATACAACCACAAAATTTCCTTTCCTGTCACTAAGTATACTATATAATTTGGCGTATTACACGGTAGTCCAAATATTTTCTTGACAAACAACCTCAGAAATTTTTCTAGTTCTTCTCTCTCCGCATATCCCAATACCTGTGCTGCATATGTTACAACTGCTTTACTTATCGAATCAAAAATTCCTCATTTCATTGACAGAGGTGCTTCATCATTCAAAATGAGTCTTCGCCATACACTATTAATCCCAAATCTGGCAGCTGTTATCTTACATTTAAAATGTGCGGTTAGGGCAAGTCTTGATGAAAAAACAACTCGCAGGTATCTGTACTCATTCACTGTTTCAATAACTTCATTTCCATAGTACCACTTCTCTCTTTCTCCCAATCGTCCTCCTCTTCTGAAAACTACAATCTTGGATTTAGCCATGTTCACTGTGAGATTCCACCTTATGCAATATCCCTTTAACTTATTTATCATTGACTGCAGATGTCGAGGATTCTCAGACAACAATACCACGTCATCAGAATATAACAGCGAATTTATCAGCCTCTGCCCAACATAATATACCTCCACCAATAACATCACTCAAATCATTCAAAATAGTGTGAATAGCAACGGGGAGAATACGCATCCCTGTTTTAATCCATTTCTGGTTTCAAAGTATTCTGTTAAGTTACCCTCCATACAGGAGACTTCGTATTTCTATATAGACTCCTCAACATCGCAATAAATTTAGTCGACACTCCCAATTCACTCAGTTTAAAAAATAAAGCCTCTCTGTCCACACTATCGTAGCCCAAAAAGAAACGGTACAACTTCTTTGTAGGTCTATTCAACGTTTTCATTACTATATTGAATAGAACAAAAATATTATCAGTAGCCGAATAACCTCTCCGAAAGCCACACTGATTCTCTTTAATAATCTTTTCTCTTTCCTCCCACAACTGCAACCTTCTCAGTAAAATAAATGAAAATACTTTAGCGACAGCATTTATAAAAGATATGGCTCTATAATTATTCACTTCATTAGTATCACCTTTTTTATGCAATTGAAATATAATTGAACGTGGAAACCCTGTTGGTATCTGTCCCCTCTGACGATGGCATTGGAAAAAGGCAAAATAATCTCTTTGTAATTTTTTGACGCATTCTTGTAAAACTCAGCAGGAACTCTGTTATCACCTGGAGCCTTATTGTTGCGTATTGTCTTGAAGGCACTTTCCAATTCATTCATATCTATGTCTTTGTCAAGAGTTTGATCTTCAACATTCCTCGCCGCATAATATGTGACTACCCCGCAAACTGATCCAAACACTCGTCTAAGTGTTCAACCCAATCCTCTGCACTCACAGTTCCCGAAATCTTGAACTCTCTACACTTGAATTTCTTTATCAGAGCCCACAAATCACTGGAATCCTTGACTCTTATGAATTGTTCTTTTATATCGCTGTAATACGCTTGCCTTTTACTCTTACATAGCAGTTTGTATTCCTTTACTACCTTCATATAATTTTCTCTCACCTGCTCCGATTTGATTTTCTAAACACATTCAATAGGCTGAACACTCGCTTTCTCATAACCGCACACTCTTTGTCGAACCACTTTTCTCTCCATCCTTCTCTCTTTCTATCAGGTTGGGGCATATAATTGCAGCTCTATATACAAATTATTCAATACTTCATAAGTCTCTTCACTACTCTCGGGAAGACCATTTATTTCTCTACAAGCATTGGTGAGTTGAGATATATATTCATTCTTCCTCGCTTCCTTCCATTTCAACTTCGGTAAGAGTGGTAAAATTGTGCTCTCTCTTCCTAGAGTATCAACCGTGATTAGCGTAGCTTCAATTGGGAAATGATCAGATAAAAATTCTGGCACAATAGAAAATTTTCCAACTATTTGCGCTAATTCGACAGCCATGCAACATAGATCTATTACGGAAGCCCCTCTGCCTATAAAAGTAAAGTCTCCCCACCTATCTCCCCTTATCCTTCTATTCATAATGATGAAATTAAAACCTCACAGAACTCCAATATTTTCTTACCTTTCATATTAATCACCTCATCCTTTGACTCTTGCTTATTACTCAGTGCATTTCCCAATTCTATTACATCTGTTAATTCCGACATTCCTGTCCATTTCCTACTAAACCGTTAAAATCTCCAATTAAAAT
The DNA here is from genome assembly GCF_014356525.2 of Nilaparvata lugens. NCBI lineage: Eukaryota > Metazoa > Arthropoda > Insecta > Hemiptera > Delphacidae > Nilaparvata > Nilaparvata lugens. The sequence goes on along the minus strand of NW_024092245.1, from coordinate 1,281 downwards.
ATCATATATTTCTATATGCTCTTGCACTATCATAAACTCCCATAATGTATTGAATTCTCTCTCCCATTCCATGTCTCCTCACCACTCAGGTAATTGGAACTATATAATATTCATCCCGTTGTCCTGCATTCATGTGAATAACTTTCCTCTCAAGCGCATCGATTACCTTACAAAAACTCCCTATTCTTTTACTAATTTCTATAACTTTCCTCCCTTTGCTCTACCTCAGTTTGATTCTCCAACTGCGAATTCCCAGTATAAATTGTAATTTGGAAAACAGTTTTCAAAATACAATTGCTTTCCTCTTTCAACAAACGTCTCCAATAGTACAAAAACATCATAATTACATAAAATTATATACTTGAACAATCTTACCACTTAATCCAGCCACATTGTACGCTACTAACTCAACTGTCCCTTCTCAACGGACTGACGGCGTTATCTATGCGGTTGCGGTCTTCGTCCTCGCCGCCTCGCTCCTCCTCATCACACATGCTCCCGCTCACGGCCCGCATCACACTCTCATCGAACATGCTCCCGATCTTCTGCAGCCATCCTCTCCCTCCGAGACCAGTCCATTCTCCTCATCCAGCGTGAAAACCCGACTATTCACGATTAAACGATCCACTTCACCGATACTCTCCTCTCACTCCGGAACTTGTTTCTTCAACTCGCCAATCACCCGGAAAAGCTTTGATCGTCGTTTTCTTGTGTCGAAAGCAAAGTCTTTATGAATCACAAACTGGTAAACCCTTCAGCTTCCTACTGTTTTCTCGTGATGAAATGGATGTCCTGATCGTCCGGAAATGCGCAATGATTGGCCCGTTATCTATTTTCTTGCCCAATGCATGTGCTCGATTAACCCAGTACCTGCTCGTGCCCCCAAATGACTCACACAAAAGTCTTTGACAGTTCTCACGTAATCCACTGTTGCACATTCATATTTCACCCGCGAAAAATTATATTGTTCCTTCTCGATCTATTTTCAAAATTTTCCATCTTCCTGATTATGAATTTCTGAATTTTTTGAGCAACAATTTGATTTCTTGACTGTTAATTCTCGACAGAGAGTTTATTCACTTTTTCAATTAGACCATTAAATCCACCTTTGTAGCTAGCAGCGCGAGTTTTTCATCCATAGCCTTACTAAACCGCTTTTCAAAACGGTCAAATATTGATTCAATAAAGTCGAGTTCACATTACCGGAAGCTTAACACTTGGGTCTGAGCACGCTTTTTCTGTTCCATCTCTTTGAGCTCAGGCGAACGTTTAGCACGAGGA
>NW_024092244.1:0-16901 GCF_014356525.2 Nilaparvata lugens | reverse complement strand
TATAAAAAAATGTAGATGGAGGAAAAATGTTGTGTACATCACGAGTGAAAAATACTTTTTCTCCCTCAGGAAAATTGCTGCCCTTGGCTTCGCCTCGGGCTTCAAACTTTTTCCACAGGGAGAAGAAGTCGTACTTTTCACTCTAGATATACAAATAACTATTTAATTCAACACTGGATTTTGTAATAGCATGCACTTGCGATACATATAGTTATTGTACGCTATATATAGTGACTGCAATATATCATCAATATTATATACGATACATCATTTTTACGATAAGAAATAATGTTGACTGGTAATATGGTGTTTACTTGAAGTTCCTTAAACTTTTAACTCATATCGACTATGAACTCGGGAGGGAATCGCTACAGTATACAGTTTTGATTGAATTCTGTTGCTTCTTTCACAATCAATGTTTTCATTATCTGTGCTTTGTGTAATGAAATAAAATGGAAACAATATGAGAACTTGAAGTACCTCTACCCTTTATTATTTAAAACTTTAGAATATTGGGATATGTAAGGTTGAGTGGTAGAAAGGACTTTCTAGTCCTAACTCCGCTAATAAAGAGTATTTTCATTCATTTCAATATTACAACGACTAGTTTCGTCATGACTTAGGTCATTTTCAAGTTGAGATCAACTTTTAAATAATCAAGTTTTAGATAATAAAGGGTACCTACTTTAAGTTTTCATATGTTTTTATTAATTTGTAAAGAAGTAGCCCATTTAAGTAAAGTGTTTTTATTAAATAAAATGGATATTCATAGAGCTTTGTCAAACAATTAATTGGTGCTGAGCTACTATATTATAATGCTGTATTATGGAGCTGGATTAATTACAATCTTCAGTATTATACCAATTTATTCCATTGAACGCCCAATTTTTCTGTTATCAGTAGGTATTATATTAAAAGGAGTTTTGGAATTTTGTGTCCACAGACTGACAACTCCCTACCTGTTTGTACTGGGCGTGGTACAGATCTCGATGAAGTGGTTCCACTACAACTCTGTGTTCGAGCCACCTGCAGCCGACCACATCAACTGCCCCAACTACTGGTGGAGAAATCTGCTCTATATCAACACCCTCTTCCCTGTCAAGGATATGGTAAGTCTCGAAGAAAACAAAATCTACTTTAAATCTTTGGAATAATGAAAGCTGTTTTGTTAGACACGACAGAATATTATCTAATTTGATTGTATATGGTACCGGAGATGTAGTGATATTTCTCCATACTTGAAAGAATAAAACGTTGATGTTGTCAATACCACAATATTTTTCCAAAAATTAATCAAATCACAGAACCAGGTTTCATGGCAATACTTGAATAAGTACGATATGGTTTATGCCAACACCTTAAGCTGCGTTTACACCAAAGTTATTAACAAAATGTTCATTTTTCCGTCATTGTAGATTCTATTAGATTGAACGGAACTTGACAAACACACAAGTTCATCATATGTATGATAAGTTATGTTCAATCTAATAGAATCTATAAGGACGGAGAAATAAACATTTTGCTAATGACTTTGGTGTAAACGCAGCAGCTTTATTAGAATGTTTTCTAATAATGTTGTATTTTAATTTTAAAAGTATCAACAAAATCTTGTTATATGTGGACTCTCAATAAATAAATCTCTCAATTTTCTTCAAGCACATATGCTCATACAAACGAGTTTAGTTGGGTACAATCAGCATTACATCACTGTTATACGGTTAGGCCTGGTTGCACAGAAGTCAGTTAAATTTTAACCGTGATTAATGTCACGAGAACCAATCAGAGAAGGCCTTTTTGATGAGACGGCTTCTCTGATTGGTTCTCCTGGAATTAATTAGGTTACGATTAAGATTCAACCGGCTTTTGTGCAATCTAAATTTTTAAAATTAAATTTTAACCGTGATTATTATCGCGGAACCAATCAGAGAAGACGGCTTCTCTGATTGTTCTCCTGGAATTAATTACGATTAAAATTAACAGGCTTCTGTGCAACCGGCACTTAGATGTATAATAAAAAATAGAAATTCTTCTTGTCCACTTTTGGGTGGGTATGAGATCAGTGATATATTTCAAAATACTATCATGCTATAATACCTCAAATTGATTCTTGGATTCACTAGACCGACCTATTATTGTTGTTAGTTATTACTGAATAATAATTATTAGAAATGGATTATTCTCAAACCAATCAACTTCTTCAGATTGCAATTTTTTTTGGCATTATAGATTTCAAATAACTCAATATGATTTTGTTCACAGTGCATGCTATGGAGTTGGTATTTGGCAGACGATACGCAGTTCTACGTTCTTGGAACAATACTCCTCATCATGGCTGTCAAGTAAGTGAATTATAGTTATGATATAATTCCAGGATGTGGAATTATGAATTATTTTACAAAAAAATATAAGGCTATACTAGGCTAAGGCTATTCTATGTACGAGTTAAAAGGTATAGGCTATAATATATGTTTTATATATCATTTATTTATCTTAAGATTGAATTACCTACAAGCTACAAGAGTAAAGTCTGAATGAAATTCATATTCCTATACATAAGGCCTAGGTACATAAGTTGTATTATGGATACAATGTGAATACAAGCTAATAAGGATTTATTCTCAAAGAGCACAGAGTTATAATTATTGTTTTGTGGACTCACCCTATTGAATCCTTATGAGTAGGCCTATCCTACTTTTGTATTATCAGCACTTTATTAACTACTATTACTATTGATTTTATCATTTATGATAATATATAAAATTGTCAATAAGGCTCTTTATGAATTTATTCGGTGAGCTTTTATATGTAAATAAATAAATAAATAAATAAATTCTTGTTTTTCTATTTTTCAGACACTTTAGAGCAGCAGCATCCTTGATGGTGGTGTTCCTGATTAGCTCTTGGTGTACCACTGCTTACATCGCATTCAGTAATAAGCATATGCCAAAGTAAGTACTGTATGAAAAACATACAATATTCTATTAACATGAATAAATTGTTGTGACAATTTCAATTTTTCCAATCCAATACAGTCTTTTCACCACATGCTACCAATATAATTATGTCTGTACGATTCATATAATATTAATAATGCTTTCAATATTGTTTTATTCATCACTTGCTCTTATCCAACACTTCAATGTTGAATGAAAAGACTAAGATATGTCAAAAAACAATATATTGGTTTTTTGACAATATATTAGTCTTTTTCATTCAATATGAATAATTACCACAATATCAACTTCTCAACTACACAAAAAGTGACACTTCAATGTTGTTAAATTCACTTATTGAAGAAATTTGACTGCTATAGAGAGGTCCACGTTATAATGGTAGTGGAGAAAGATAGGATAACAACGTTGCCAATCCTCTGTCTTGCCAATGCCTACTATAGACAGTAGGTGATACAGGTTTATTGATGTAATATTAACTGTTCATTTTCTTTCAAAATAATCAATTATATATTATTTTATTGAGCAAGAAATTATATTTTCACTAGTTTCATAATGAATTTTCATGATTAAGATGAAATATTTTGTTAATTAATCAATCTTAAAGACGATGTGGCAACAGAGCAAAGCGAGGAAGAGATAGTAATTAAATTGAATGAAAATACTAAGAAATTGTCAAAAACCACAGATTTATTAATACTTAGAAAGGCCGGTTTCGGTTGTTACACCAGTCTTAGTATTTTATTTAATATGATTAATTAGCAGCTGTTGTAGCTATGGTGAAAGTGATATTTCGAGCTCAAAATTTAAGTGATTTATTCTATATTTTGTGAATATTTGAAGTTTGGTTTTTGTTTTAATGGAAGATTCATTATCAATCTATCTAAATTAGAAATTCTTTGTTTTATTCTGATTCATAGTCTCAGATTGAAGATTTGGTGTTTAAATTGAAGTGAACATAACCTACATAATATTTGGACGATTTGTGACAAAATCAGGAAATTGAAGAAGTTTTGGACAATAGCCTGTTTTTCCTTTTCCGACTATTGTATTGTTCGCTCTATCTAATAAATAAATAAATAAATAAATAAATTACCAGAATATCAACTTCTCAACTACACAGAAAGAGAAACAGATAGCGCTGTATCCGCTTTGTTGAATGATAGACAAGAATATAGCAATACAATAATTATTGCTAATTAAACACTGCAATTATAATGTGGACCTCATAATAACAGTAGAGTCTCATGAATACATGACTTGTATAATATTATTTATTATCAATTCATGTTATTAATTATCATTTGTAGTGTTGATGACCCTCTGGCATTATTCGACAAGATCTATGACAAACCGTGGACCAGATTTGGACCCTACCTCGTGGGAATGGCCACTGGATGGTTCCTATTCAAAATCGATTGCAAGATTAAGATGAACAGGGTAAGTGAATGGTTTCAACACTCAATTTCAAGTAGAGTTAATAAAATTTTCGATAATGCACTTTCATAAAGCATACCGGTACGGTAGGTGATAAAACTAGAATCTGATAGTCTACCCTTCTATTTTTGGTGGGCTCAATAACATTATGATGTGGACATTTCAATATTATAATTAAGAGATTGGGAGAAGAAGAATATACATGCTAAAAGACGAACTTTAAACCTTAAAAACAACCCTTAGGGTTAAAATATTGCCAAAAGATTTCTTAGTGCGCCTCTAAAGGGCCAACTGAACATACCTACCAAATTTGAACGTTTTTGGTCCGGTAGATTTTAGTTATGCGAGTGAGTGAGTGAGTGAGTGAGTGAGTGCCATTTCGCTTTTATATAAATGTTACTATAGAACTATAATCTAGATAGAGTACCTCTTCGAAACAGTTGTTAACTGACAACTAAATTAATAATTTTGTCAGGTTGGCATTAAGTTGAGTTGACTTTGTAAGGTTGGCACCAAGTTGAAGATTGAAATGCATTTATCGCGGAAAAATTGATTGGGCACTACTACTTCAATCAGAGCTATTCCTGGGAATATTATATTAATAGCTGTCAGGCTCGCTTCGCTCGCCATATCCGTTTAGCCAGACCTTTTAGTCTAGACCCCCGACTGGATTGTCCTAACATATGATAAAAATGCTCAAATGAAAAATGCAGGCGAGCGAAGCGAGCCTGCTGATCTCATTCTTGGACTATCCAGTCGGGGGTCCAGGGGGCGGAGCCCCTGGCTAGACGGATATGGCGAGCGAAGCGAGCCTGACGGCTAGTTCATTATATATTGATAGATACAATATATTAATGTAGAATGAGAGATATGTTGTCAGCTCCACATTATTTTTCAAAGACAAACTAGATTTTCAATGCACTTGAGGTATCATCATAGTCCAACCAAAATACCTCTCTCTGATGGTGATGCCTTTATAGAGCTTAACGAGAATCTAAATGAAGTGCTGTAAATCACCCCGAAGACTTTTGATACTGCAAATATTGACAACATGGTCAACAGCTAGGTGGAAATTAGAAGAGAGTCATTTTCAAAAAAAATATTTGCCAGCCCGGGAATCGACAAGACTTGCATTAAAACTATGATTTGGCTGAAATAAATTATTTGAAACTGACAACACCTATTTCATTTCACATTAATATCTTTATGTCCACTTCACAAAATTGTCAATCCTTAATTATTCTCACAAAGTAGATTTTTGAATTAAGATGCTCCAAAACATAGATGAAATATTTATTGGAATGTGATATTTTGTTCTAGATGGTGACCTGGGTAGGGTGGACTCTGTCTACAGTCGGCCTTCTCTGTCTGTTGTACGGATTGTATGAGCAGCAGCTTCACCCCGTTTCAGCCGCCGCATACTCCTCTCTCAGTCACACCGCCTGGGCCACCTGTCTCGCCTGGATCGTCATCGCCTGCTCTACCGGATATGGAGGTACCCTTTTTCATTGAAAAAATCCTTACTTGAATTGAGATACTCTTGAGAAATCCTCACCCGAATCGAAATAGTGTTGCAAACTAACAATATGAAAATTAGTTAAAGTACGGTAGGCTACGGTATATAAAGCTGCGTACACATATTCGCGCTTCCAACCCGCACCGAGCACGCTCCTCCCTCGTACCGTCCTCGTACCGCCCTCGTACCACCATCGAACCACAGTCGCTCCGCCCACGCACCCATCATGAACGTTACGGAAGATGTTAGATCTTCTCGCGTTCCCCGGTCGAACTACTGTTGCTCGCCGGTCGATCATCAATCGCTCTGCTGGAGTGACGTTCGGTTGCGGAGCAGAGCGACAGTCTGTACGCACCTTAAGATAGCTTCAGCTATAGATGGGCTACTCTAGTTCAAATTAATAAAAACAATATAACAACTTGTAGTACCCTTTATTAAAAGCTTTAAAATATTTAAACGTCTCGTTTCGACCATAGGTCATTTTCCAAAATGATTAAATGAAATTAATTTTTCCAGTTACAACTACCGTATCTACAAAAGATATTAATTTAGCCTTCTGTTTTTTCTCTATATGGCTCAACCGCACGACTAAATGACTTATTTCGACTCAATCATAATGGATGAATAAGTTATTTTGGCTCAATAATGGCTTATTTGGAATAGGCTACTTGATGACAAAATGTGTATGGGGTGATAAAAATGCATGCTTTTTAATATTGTGATAGCAGCCTTACAGGTATATTTTTCACAGATATGTCTCTCAGGCTGTCCACAGTATTTAAATATTTTTTCATTTATTTTTACAGGGCTACTTCATAGTTGAATTTAAAATGATAAAATCACATACACTCTTTCATTTTCTTTGATGACATCAAAGTGTCACTCCTGATGTGTCATCTTATCAGTCACTTCAACGTCAGCACACATATGAAATAAAATGGAACTAAAGCTGCTTTTACACCAAAGTTATTAACAAAATGTTAATAGCTTAATCCTTATAGATTCTATTAGATTGAACACATAACTTATCATACACATGATGAACATAAATATGTGTTTGTCAAGTTCCGTTCAATCTAATAGAATCTATAAGGATTAAGTTATTAACATTTTGTTAATAACTTTGGTGTAAACCCAGCTTAAGTGTAGGCTATAGTTAGTGATTCTTACAGGAAAAATCAAGTAGTAGACAAGGGATCTGTATTTCTATCCAAATTTGGGAAAGGAACAGTTGTGGGCTTCAAGCCTGTTGCTCCTTCCCCAATCATTCATAGTTGAGAATTATATTGTATGTATCATATATAAATAAATAATACATTTATTCATCAATGTTATGTATAATCATAGAGAAACAATAGCGTAAGTAGATATCCCATGGTATAGGGCGTTTATGTCGCAACTTTTACTGTTATCTCAAGCTGATAGTCCACGTAGTTCTTTCCTGTGAAGCTGTGTGACGCTGGTAGTCTCTCATATTGTGCCGTTCATACACTCTTACCCCAACAAAACAGTAAAAATCGACAATAATCGACAGTAATCGGCTTGAGATAACAGTAAAAGTTGCGACATAAACGCCCTATACCATGGGATATCTACTTACGCTATTGTTTCTCTATGGTATAATACTTCTACGTTGGTACCTACTATTTCTTGAAATGGTAGAAAGTTTTAAATAATACAATTTTATTTATTATAATTATGTGGATTCATGTTGCAGGTTATGTGAACAAATTTCTGTCGTGGACAGTGCTGTATCCTTTTAGCAGAGTGACATACTGCGCCTATCTCATTCACCCGATTATCATCCGTATATTCGCCATGAGAATGGACAGCCCTGTTCATCTCGGCAAAGATTTAGTCGTGAGTAACTTTTACCAATACCATAGAGGAACAATACCATAATTAGATATCCTAAGGTATACCGGTACGGCGTTTATGTTTCAAATTTATAACAACGTACAGTAATGAATGTACTAAGGATGAATTTTAGTTGGCTCTTTACAGGCGCACTAAGAAATCTTTTGGCGATATTTTAACTATAAGGGTGGTTTTTAAGGGTTTAAAGTTCGTCTTTTAGCATGTATATTCTTCTTATTCTCTTAATTATAATTGAAAAATGTCCATACCATATGTTAATATAGAACTATAATCTAGAGAGAGAGTACCTCTTCGAAACAGTTGTTACTGGTAACTAAATTAATAAATTTGTCAGGTTGGCATTAAGTTGAGTTGACTTTGTTAGGTTGGCACCAAGTTGAAGATTGAAATGCATTTATCGCGGAAAAATTGATTGGGCACTGCTACTTCAATCAGAGCTATTCCTGGGAATATTATATTACTAGCAGTCAGGCTCGCTTCGCTCGCCATATCCGTCTAGCCAGGGGGCTCCGCCCCCTGGACCCCCGACTGGATCGTCCAAGAATGAGATCAGCAGGCTTGCTTCGCTCGCCTGCATTTTTCATTTGAGCATTTTTATCATATGTTAGGACGATCCAGTCGGGGGTCCAGACTAAACGTCTGGCTAAACGGATATGGCGAGCGAAGCGAGCCTGACTGCTAGTAATATAATATTCCCAGGATAGCTCTGATTAAAGTAGCAGTGCCCAATCAATTCAGTCTAGCCAGGGGGCTCCACCCCCTGGATCCCAGACTGGATCATCCAAGAATAAGATCAGCAGGCTCGCTTCGCTCGCCTGCATTTTTTTCATATGTTAGGACGATCCAGTCGGGGGTCCAGACTAAACGTCTGGCTAAACGGATATGGCGAGCGAAGCGAGCCTGACTGCTAGTAATATAATATTCCCAGGAATAGCTCTGATTGAAGTAGCAGTGCCCAATCAATTTTTCCGCGATAAATGCATTTCAATCTTCAACTTGATGCCAACCTAACAAAGTCAACTCAACTTAATGCCAACCTGACAAATTTATTAATTTAGTTACCAGTTAACAACTGTTTCGAAGAGGTACTCTCTCTAGATTATAGTTCTATATTAACATATGGTATGGACATTTTTCAATCATAATTAAGAGAATAGAAGAATATACATGATAAATGACGAACTTCAAACCCTTAAAAACCACCTTAGAGTTAAGATTTCTTAGTGCGCCTCTAAAGGGCCACCTGAACATACCTAACAAATTTGAACGTTTTTGGTCTGGTAGATTTTAAGTTCTGCGAGTGAGTGAGTCAGTCAGTGAGTGAGTGCCATTTCGCTTTTATATAGATAGATATCTGTTGAAAAACTGCAGCATGCAGCAGTTTTGTGTTTTGTTTTATTGTTTGATTGTATTCGGTTGATTCAGTTGTTGGTGTATTGTCACTTGGTAATCTTTTGTTTGTATTGTGATTTCCGCCAGTGATATGATTATGTCATTTTTATTGTACTGTTGTATTGTGACTTTTGCCTATTACTGCACTGTATATGTTTATTGGCATTAAAAAAATATCTTATCTTATCTTATCATGTATTATAAAAACCTGAGAGAATGAATATTTCAAAACTTCAACTCATTCATCTGTTTGTCAGCTTTGATATTAGGCTATTACATTTTGATTTAGTATTGGCATACAGAAAAAATAGTGTAAGTAGATCCCATGGTATAGGGCGTTTATGTCGCAACTTTTACTGTTAACTCAAGCCGATAGTCCACGTAGTTCTTTCCATGAAGCTGTGTGACGCAGGTAGTCTCTCATATTGTGCCGTTCTTACACTCTCAACCGGCTAAAACAGTAAAAGTTGACATTAATTGACTTGAGTTAACAGTAAAAGTTGCGACATAAACGCCATATACCATGAGATCTACTTAGGCTACACTATTTTTTCTGAATGCCAATACTAAATCAAAATGTAATAATATCAAAGCTGACAAACAGATGAATGAGTTGAAGTTTTGAAATAATTCATTCTCTCAGGTTCTTATAATACATGCTGCACTTTTTCAACTGATATCATACAGAAAATTCACCGTTAATACATTCATTACTGTACATTATTATAAATTTGAAATTACAAATATTATTATTATTATATTTTTGTTGTGTGAAGCCACAAATTCTGAGCGGTGCTCAAGTGGCATACAACATGTCATTTTTAGAATGGAGTCACGTGATTGCCCTAAAACAAGCCTCTACCAGTGTCCTAATTATCTTTGAAACAAATACTCACAGCTGCTACACAGCCTTATATTTCATTATTTATTTATTCATTTCATTGACAATTACAAATCATAATTATAATAAATATAATATGATGGGAGAAGACCAACAGGCATAGCTCAAAACTGTCGTATCCCAAATTTTTACAAATAAATGTTCCAAAAAGAATAAGGTTAAGATTAAACTTTCACTTCAAAAAGTCCAATTTCCACTCCAAAACTAATGACTAAACTAAAATTTTGAATTTTGATATTTAAAAACTGATTAAAAACAAAAATATTTCACTCAAATCTCTATAAATTGGAATTTTAGAGTAATTTTGCAAAATTTTGAGCCAGAAAAGAAACACAACTTCACTATGACTATGATTACCTATGATTATCCTCAGGAATGCAATTAAAACACTATAATCCTGAGTAATACGGGCCCTTTTCGAGAAGAGTCAGTCTATGGATAGGTAAATACTTATATAAATACAAAATTCAAGTTATCTAGTTAGGCTACTGCAGCTTTAGTCATTTTCAAATTTACTTGAGTAACTTGATTCCTTCATCCATTGTTTTATAATTTTTATATTGTATGCAAACGTTTATTAATGTTTTTTTACTGCAGCTTTAGTGTTATTTATAAATTTACTTGAGTAATTATATTTCTTCTTCCACTTTGTTCTATAATTTTTATATTGTATGTGAAAGTTTTTAATGTTTTTTACTGCAGCTTAGTCATTATCTTGAGTAATATGATTCCTTCTTCAATTTATAATTTTTATTTTTTATGTGAAAGTTTATTAATGTTTTTCTACTGCAGCTTCGTCATTTACAAATTTACTTGAGTAATTTGATTTCTTCTTCCACTTCGTTTTATAATTTTTATATTTTATGTAATGTTTTTACATCTTTTCAGGCTGTGATGTTTCTGGGCCAGCTAGTCGCCTCCTACATTCTCTCGGTCATCGTATCTCCGCTTTCGAAGCTCAGTTGTCTCTCTCTTGAGAATAGTCTCTCCCACCAAGAGAAAGACAAAGTGACACTGACAATAAGAGAGTAAGAGAGAGAAAGCGAAAATACCAAATTATCCTACTTCTTCCTATAACTATCCACATCAGAACATTCTTTAGAATTTATATTTAGATTCAAGAACATGTTGAATGTTTGAGCTGATAAATATTCCACAAGAATTTGTGGAATTCCACTGTAATTCCACAAGATTTTGTGGAGAATGTAAGTCATGGAAAATATTAACAAAATAATGTATAGAAAGATACCATAGGTGAAAGCATATAGAGGAATATTTACTTATGTGTAGCCTATATCCTATGCAATCACGATAATAGGCTACTAACCTAATGAGTATTTTTCAAGTTTTTATGTTTAATATAATAGGCTACCAATACTCAATAATAACTTAAACGATGTAAATACTAACTTGGTATTTTTAATAGATTTTGGGAGAATGTATAGCCTATTCAAGAATACTACTTAGGCTCAACTCACACTTACGCGACTCAGGTCGAGAAGAGACTCGACTCTAGTCGAGAGCATGTGCACAGAGGAAAGAAACACTATTACTACTGTATGCTTATTCCGTGGCATGTGTTTCTAAATGGTGACACTCAGACCAGTCGATTCTAGTCTGCACGACTGTCACCATTTGAAAACACATGCTCTCGACTAGAGTCGAGTCTCTTCTCGACCTGAGTCGTGTAAGTGTGAGTTGAGCCTTACACTCAATGAAATACTAGGTACCTATTTTATAAGGTTTCGAGAAGAATATATTCCAGAATAACATAATGAAACTGATAATTTTCAAAAGGTTTGTCTTTCTGAAAAATATATCCGAGAATATCATGACAGTTATTGGCTACCGGACAGTTATTGGCATACTGGATATTTTCCTAGATTTTTCAAGAAATGTATCTGAAAATAATGTAATGAAAGTGGGAAAAAGAAATGACCTACTAAAGCCGCGTTTACACAAATTTTATTAACAAAATGTTAAATAACTTAATTCTTATAGATTCTATTAGATTGAACGGAACTTGACAAACACATATGTTCATCATGTGTATGATAAGTTATGTTCAATCTAATAGAATCTATTAAGGATTAAGTTAACAATTTATTAATAACTTTGGTGTAAACGTAGCTTAGTATTTTTCTTATTGGAAAATATACGTTTGTTTAACAAAATATTTCCTACCATTGCATTGAATATAGATGGAGTAGAACAAGTGGTAGATCGGAAATATTGAATTTAGAAATATCATTTTTTTGTAAAAACATTTTGTACTGTAAAAATTCCTTTCAACTCATGAAATCTAGATTTAGAATCGTATTCATAATGAGTTAACAGAGCTAAAAAATTTGTTGATTGAATTTGAATCACATAGGGAAACAAGAACGTCCATAGGACGCCCATACAGTAGCTAAAATTTATTAGTAGCCTACTGGTTCAGTATGAACTGTACAAAACTATGGGCTCAAGATAGAATATGGTCTAGATGAATCTACAATATTATATTTTTGTGATAAATCAATATTCTGCTCAGAAGGTTTCAAAAGCAGATCTAACAAAATAGTTTATAGTCTTGATGAAAAACAGGGATAGAAAATATTTCTAGCAATTTGAAAATACATATGCTTAATACAACATGTACAAGATTTACAAACACCTCTTGAATCCAAACTCTAGACTACATTATCATAATTTTCCACATTCCTTTTACAAATAAATTGTTGTTATTATAGCTATCATGTATTTAATCATGTAATCGTTAGTATTATAGAGTTTGTATTAATTTGTATGTTGTATGACGTATGCGAGTGAGTAGCCTAATTTGTACAATTATTATTTAATATTATTGTTGTTATCGATATTCTTGTACTGATCATCTTAGTGTAAATGATGTTACTATATCTACTGATTATGCTTTTAATGAGCAGTGAGATTTTGAATGTTGAAAATACATTCGATGTTGAATATAGTTAATTATTGTAAATAAATATAGATAAAATAAAATATTGTTTGTCATTATTTCACCTCAATTGTTCACGGAAAAGAAGGAATACTTCTTTTACTCAGTGATTGGTAGAGAGTAGTGGAAGGATATTTTGAATATTCTTTCCAAAAAAAGGACATTGATATGTCCAAAATTCCGCCAATTTAGGTAGATGCACAACAATATTATCAAATCAAATCAATCAAATCGTTTATTGCACAAAAATATATACAGATACAACTGAAAGGAAATTGACAATTTGTGCTACACGTCGGCAAAAGAAAACTGTACGCCAACGTGGAGTCTAATATAACTTATTCCTTATACATTAATATTAATATTAAAATGATCCTACAATATTATAATATAGGCTAACAGTAATTAACATTCAACCAACTAAATATCCCATTCTAAGACCTAACTATCCTCAGTCAATTAAGACCTAACTATCCTCAGTCAATTAAGACCTAACTATCCTCAGTCAATTAAGACCTAACTATCCTCAGTCAATTAAGACCTAACTATCCTCAGTCAATTAAGACCTAACTATCCTCAGTCAATTAAGACCTAACTATCCTCAGTCAATTAAGACCTAACTATCCTCAGTCAATTAAGACCTAACTATCCTCAGTCAATTAAGACCTAACTATCCTCAGTCAATTAAGACCTAACTATCCTCAGTCAATTAAGATCTAACTATCCTCAGTCAATTAAGAATTCTTCATACAACATGTGAAGTGGATCGTCAGTTCAGTTGTAGTTCGGGAGTGATGATTCGTCAAACATGTAGGCGACGTCATATCCCGTACATGTATAAGCCAATTATTTCACTTTTTGCTATTATAAAAAACGACTAGCAGTCAGATATTTTACAATAAATATCGTCGTTAATAATATAAGTCGTTTTTTCCAATAGCAAAAAGTGATTTAATAATAAAAGCAGTTCTTGATGGAACACAATATTGAAGAATTCCAATTATTTCTCCCTTTACAATATTGTATAGATCATTTTAGAAGTATAGATTATATTTGATTGATTGATTCTTTATTTATGCATACAATAACTAAACATGATAGGGAGAGAAAAAATAAGTTGACCTTGTGCTATTCCTCTCCCAAATTTAGATAAGGTTACACATAGTCCCAAATAGGTTAAGTCTAGTAGTTGTTCACTTCACAAAATTTTCAGTCATAAAATAAGTTAACCTTGTGCTATTCCTCTCCCAAATTTAGATAAGGTTACACATAGTCCGAAATAGGTTAAGTCTGGTAGTTGTTCACTTCACAAAATTTTCAGTCATTAATTATTCTCACAAAGTAGATTTTCAAATTTAGATGCTCCAAACATAGATGACATATTTATTGGAATGTGATATTTTGTTCTAGATGGTGACCTGGGTAGGTTGGACTCTGTCTACAGTGGGCCTTCTCTGTCTGTTGTACGGATTGTATGAGCAGCAACTTCACCCCGTGTCAGCCGCCGCATACTCCTCTCTCAGTCACACCGCCTGGGCCACCTGTCTCGCCTGGATCGTCATCGCCTGCTCTACCGGATATGGAGGTACCATTTTTCATTGAAGAAATCCTTACTTGAATTGAGGTACTCTTGAGAAATCCTCACCTGAATCGAAATAGTGTTGCAAACTAACAATATGAAAATTAGTTAAAGTAGGCCTACGGTAGGCTACAGGTATATAAAGCTGCGTACACATATTCGCGCTTCCAACCCGCACTGAGCACGCTCCTCCCTCGTACCGCCCTCGTATTACCATCGAACCACAGTCGCTCCGCCCACGCACCCATCATGAACGTTACGGAAGATGTTAGATCTTCTCGCGTTCCCCGGTCGAACTACTGTTGCTCGCCGGTCGATCATCAATCGCTCTGCTGGAGTGACGTTCGGTTGCGGAGCAGAGCGACAGTCGATCTGTACGAACCTAAAGATAGCTTCAGCTATAGATGGGCTACTCTAGTTCAAATTAATAAAAACAATATAACAACTTGTAGTAGCCTTTATTAAAAGCTTTAAAATATTTAAACGTCTCGTTTCGACCATAGGTCATTTTCCAAAATGATTAAATGAAATTTATTTTTCCAGTTACAACTACCGTATCTACAAAAGATATTAATTTAGCCTTCTGTTTTTTCTCTATATGGCTCAACCGCTGAACTAAATGACTTATTTCGACTCCATCTTCGTTGTATGACACAGTACAGAGTATCAAACACGAGTACATTCTTACACATAAACGGTAATAGATTTTCATGAAATTGACAGGTATGTTACTTTTTAAATTGCGCGTCGACGTATATACAAGGTTTTTGGAAATTTTGCATTTCAAGGATAATATAAAAAGGAAAAAGGGCCTCCTTCATACGCAATATTAGAGTAAAAATATTATAGTAAAAGACTATGAATTATAATTCATCATAAATCAGCTGTTTAGTGGACTATAATACTACCCGTTCAAAACATCAACATCTTGAAAATGATCTTTCCATCAACGTTAGTAGACAGTTGACTATAATATACCCGTTCAAAAAACATCGAACATCTTGAAAAATGTATCTTTCCATCAACGTTGTAGACAGTTGCAGCCAGACTGATAACAGCGCTCACACTCACATTTCCGGGACGACACATCACGGTACGATAGCACGAAAGCTCTATTTTTATTAGGATTTTTTCTAGACATCAAGTCTATTAATTTTTGAAAACATAACAACAGGTCCATGTAACTTACTGAGCGCGAGGTCTACGTTCACAGAACTACTAGGTATAAGTGTATAGGCCAGTACATATTGTAATCTACATAAATAAGTACTCAGTCATCAATAGGACTCTATTTTCCTATAGTTTAGAATATAATTTGAAGTCAAATCATTTGCAACAAATGATGACCTCAACCTCTGATGATTTATTTAAGCTGGCTTAAACAGTGACAGTGAAATATAGTTCCCCAAGTTTAATAATGGACTATTGTCATATAGTTCAATATTAGAATCTTGAAATGATCACCTTATAAACAAACAAAACTAAGCCTCGGTTGCACAAGAGGCTGTTAACTCTTAACCATGATTAAATTCCACATGAACCAATCGAGAGCCTTTTCTCAGAAAAGCCATCTCTGTTTCTCATATAACTAGTATTTCTGTGATGAACATAGACCTCACGCAGTATTCTCCTCCACAAGTACCTGATTGAAACTATAGATCTTATGGAAATACAGCAATAGACTGGCTTCTCCACACATCTGTGTAATCACTTGTCAGCTGATTTATGATGAATAATTCTATAGTCTGATTTTTACTCTAATATGGCGTATGAAGGAGGCTCCTTTTTCCTTTTATATTATCCTTGAATGAAAATTTCAATAACCGTGTATATACGTCGACCCGCAATTAAAAAAGGAACATATTGTCAAATTTCATGAAATCTATTACCGCGTTTCGCCGAAATGCGCAACATATAAACATTTAAACATTAAGAGAAATGCCCAAGCCGTCGACTTGAATCTTAGACCTCACTTCGCTCGGTCAATAATGAAAGTTTTATTTCCATCTTTGCATAATACAAATTTAGAAAAGTCAATTAATGCTGACCTCATCGAAAAGCCAATAACAATATTAGCCATGGACTATAATCATGATTAAAATTTAAGAGGCTTTTGTGCAATCGAGCCTTAGACTCTTATCATACAGAGCCACCTATCGACTGGGTCGGAGTTTTTCTCATCAGAATGATGAATAATCATGAATCGGTTTGATTTCACGAAATTCGTTAATTGGAGCCAGACTATGGCTCTATATATAAGAATATAACAAATATTTTTTGGAAATGAA
>NW_024092243.1:0-16252 GCF_014356525.2 Nilaparvata lugens | reverse complement strand
TTATCAGAAGGCAGTGAAGATGACGAAGGCACATGCAATTGCCATTTTGTTTTAGACTTTCCGTCTTCCTTTTCTTTTTTCGTTCGTGTTTACATTGAGTCTATGCTATTAATTTGCTAGCTTTGCCACTGTAATTTTAATAAAATAACACGTATAGGTGTTGCTCCTCACCAAATTGTTGTTACAATGATGCCAAAGGCTTTCGCACGTTTTGTTTTCCGTCTGACGTACATTATAGACGTACCAAGTGGAAACCAACTTCCGACTTCTAAGACTATGTGAGGTGAGTTTTACACATTTTATGACTTCAACTTATATTTTTCTGTAACTACAAGTTGAAAGTTGAACAAATTAAAAAATTTAAAATTTCTAATCTGAATTAGAAATTGATCCATCATAACCTAGTTTTACAACTTTGAAATCGCTGAGTAACTTGTAGGTTATAATTTAGAAAGCATGCCTTATGAGGCTAAAGTGCACGTCCAGTGCCAACATACCTGTCATCAAATTTTTGGTTGGGATCGATTTAGTATGTTATTTTGAGCACAAAATCACAAAAATTAAACGGCGCTCACTATTGTTTTTTAAATAAACTAAGTTCAAAATCCCAACCAAAAGTTTGATAATAGGTATGTTGGCACTGGACGTGCACTTACACCAAAATTACTTTGTAGTTGATTTTAATAAGTACCCTAATGAGTTTAATCACATATATTTATGCATATTACTTTCTTGGTAAATTATCGAGAGTAGTGAAAGTACAATAACTAAAAGAAAGTGCGAATTTGTAAATTTAAACCGTGTTGGGTAAAAGCTCTAAATCACTTGATGCTGAATCATTATTATTTATTAACTAACTAACTGTTAAACCCAATAACTCTGTCCAAACAGGCATGCGCCGCTCATGCTTGCTACAATTTTATTAGTACGAATTCAGTTGATACTGAACTTGTTGACTGTTTGTTTCGGAAGTAATTGACTGTATCCATGCAGATCTCTTGCCTATTCTAGAATCTTGGGCATAGTCTATCGCTTACTTTTTGTCTCATTTGTCTAAAAGTAAGAAGACTGCCAGGGAACATGATACGCTGGCAATGAAGCCAAATACAGCACTGTAATAAAAGAAAATAACGTATGCAATCTTCTCTAAGGAAATATTGTGTTTTAGTGAGTTCCTAGAAGTGTTAAATGGTAAAAAAATAGTTGAAATTTAAAAATAGCTCCAAGTTTTCCAAAAAAATGGATATGGTACAACCAAGTTGCTAACGATGCAAAGTATCTGGGTATGATGACCTTGGACGTGAAGCTTCGCTGAAGGCTCACGCCAAGAAGAAGAGAGAAGATCTTGGAAAGAATCTTTATTGGCTGAGCGGAAGATTCTCCAACTTTTCAATCAGAAACAAAGTACTCCTGTACAAACAGATATTGAAGCCAGTATAGACGTATGGTTTACAACTTTGGTAGTGTACCAACAACATCAATGACATACAATGATTCCAAAACAAGGTGCTGAGGAACAATGTGGATTCTCCTTAGTATGTCAGGAACAGCGATCTTCATGGGGAACTGCACGTTGATCTGATGTCTAGAGGGTGCGATTTTATTGATAAACTGACGCTAGTGTTCACGCGCATCTCAAGTCTACTATTCAAAGATCTGATTATATCGTGTACACAGACGCACATACACTCATACATATATATACACACACACACACCACACACACACACACACACACACACAGACCAATACCCAAAAACCACTTTTTTGGACTCAGGGACCTTGAAACGTATAGAAATTTGGAAATTGTGGTACCTTAATTTTTTTCGGAAAGCAATACTTTCCTTACCTATGGTAATAGGCAAGGAAAGTAAAATTGGCTCATTAGTCTTTATACTAAAAAATCTTGTGTGGTTCACTCACACAACTTTCCTTGCCGTTAATTGATAAACTGACGCTAGTGTTCACGCGCATCTCCAGTCTACTATTCAAAGATCTGAGTATATCGTGTACACAGACGCACATACACACACACACACACACACACACACACACACACACACACACACACACACACACACACACACACACAGACCAATACCCAAAAACCACTTTTTTGGACTCAGGGACCTTGAAACGTATAGAAATTTGGAAATTGGGGTACCTTAATTTTTATTGGAAAGCAATACTTTCCTTACCTGTGGTAATAGGGCAAGGAAAGTAAAAGCTGTAGTATTGAAAAGATTAAATATATAGAATAGCTATAGAATATAAATATAGAAAGCTATATTATAGAAGTTAATACCGAGATCCAGATGCCACCTTTAGGGCCGAGACACATGTGGCGTTTTTCAGACGAGTCGGCATGGCTCGACAGGACAGGAAGCTCTCCGATTGGCTAATTGATTTGAGGTATCAAGAATCAGCCAATCGGAGAGCTCCCTCTTCTGTCGAGGCGTGCCGACTCTTCTGAGATACGCCTTTTGTGTCTTGGTCCTTGGGCTAGTCAATCTTAAGGATGATTGAGAAATGAATGAGCCTCATTTTTGATAGTTTACAAATCACCGAGTTTTGGTGGATTAATAATATTCACGATATTTGGTGTATAATATAATAAGTTACAATATTCGGAAGGAATACTTGGATGAAAACATTTTTGAAGCGGTCACCCATCCAAAAGCAGTACCGAATGCTTGCAGCAGCTCTTATAAAGCACTTGATCCCTCTCATTTTTGCAATCCTAGAGTTTTCACTCTTTGGAATCTGTTTGCCAGTTGTATGTATTTTTCTATCAACAGAAAATAGACATCTCTATCTAGTTCAGTTAAACCTGAGCTTACTATGCTATACACATCTTCAAAGTTGCCACTATTGAATTTAATTTTTACTTGTAAAAGAATTAAAAATGTAAATGTGTTACATTCACATACATCTTCAATGCTACTTTTGTATTTAATAGATAAATTATAGAAACAGTCACTGGGTGACATGCATCTTTAATGCTTCTCTATTAGACTTTTGATTGTTAATCTTGTAAAGGTAGTCATTTTGTATTGATTTACCTACCATTTTTACTTGTAGAGATGCTTCTTATCAACTTATTATTGTATTAGATGATTGAATTGTTTCATGCAAGAAGTGTATCAGACCATCTAATAGTTGCAATCTTATGTTTAAACACTATTTTGATAATAATGTTCTTCTAAATTTCATATAAATATCTATGCAAGTATGGCATATAAATTATCTACTGAAATTATTCCTTCAGTGCTTTTTGGTCACTTTAGCTATTCAAAATTTAAAGTTTACACATAGAAATCACAGAATGTTGATAATTGGATAAAAATGGTCTAATGCCCCTTTTGCATGGAGCAATTCAACTACATAGCATCTTCAAGCTATTGTCAAATCCAATGGAAAAATAAAAGAAAGATTTACAAAAAAGTTGAAAAAGATTTACTAGAAAAAATTACAAATAACAAAAAATGAAAAATTAAAAAAATATAATAGAATAAAAAATACGAAAAAAGATTTACTAGAAAAAATACAAATAAAACAATGAAAAAAAAATTACAAAAAATAGAATAAAAGAAAAAGATAAAAAAGAATTACTAGAAAAAATTACAAATAACAAAAAATGAAAAATTAAAAAAAAAAAAATACTAAAAAATGAAAAGATAGAATAAATTAAAAAAAAAAAAATACTAAGAAATGAAAATGGAAATAGAAATGATGAGAAAAATACTAATGAATGTAAAAATTGTGTTTTTAATATAGAAAAGATAATGAAAAGAAACTGTCTTACATGCATATTCTATGCTTAACCTATAGATTACTCAATTCATGTTACACTGTTCAATGCTCTATATTATTGTTAATTTTGTAAGGACAGAATTATTGTCTAATGATTTTCCTTCTTCTTCTTATGTAAAAGATGCTTTCTATTAACATATTATTGTATAAGAGAATTGCTTGATCCAAGAAGGGTATCATTCCATACTCAATTAGATGCAATCTCATATTAAAATTTTTCTGATATGAATATTCTTCCAAATTTCATGAAAATATGCAGTTATGGCATTTTAATTATCTACTGAAATTATTCCTTCAGTACTTTGGTAACTTGAGATATTCAAAATTAAGATACACTCATAAAAATGTTGATAATTGAAATTAAAATGGTGTTATACCATCTTGCATAGAGCAATTCTCAACTATTAGCATCTTGAACCTATCATTGTAGAAAATGGAAAGTAATTGTAAGCTATTACTTGCATCTTCTATGCTTCATTTCTGCACTAACCCATAGTTATTACATTTCCAATGCTTCCTCAATTAAAAATGTGGAAGAAACCTGTTCAAAATATATTTTGTAGATGTGTATAGCATGGCGTGCTCAAGCTATTATGATCAGATGAGATCAAATCAGATTTTCAAATATTTTATGTGCGACTTGCACTTGGTACTCCTATTGAAAGGGTGACCACTCATGGTCAGTCAAATTAACTCCAATTTATATTCTTGAAATTCACTCCACAGTCGTTCAGAATATTCCTGAAACTAAAGTTCATCCATCTCTCATCATTATCTTTCTCATGCATCATATTATATTATATTCTATCCATGCACAAGCCTAAGTCTCATTAGAGCAACAATTTCAGCAACGATAGACGATAAAAATAATTATTGACTGAGCGAAGTGAGGTCTAAGATTCAAGTCGACGGTTTGGCATTTCTCTTAATGTTTAAATGTTTGAATGTTCAAATGTTTATGTGTTGCGCATTTACGGCGAAACGCGGTAATAGTTTTTCATGAAATTTGACAGGTATGTTCCTTTTTTAATTGCGCGTCGACGTATATACATCGTTTTTAGAAATGGTATTTCAAGGATAATATAAAAGGAAAAAGGAGCCTCCTTCATACGCCAATATTAGAGTAAAAATCAGATTATAGAATTATTTATCATAAATCAGCTGACAAGTGATTACACAGATTTGTGGAGAAGCCAGTCTATTGCTGTATCTCCATAAGTTCTATAGTTTCAATCAGGTACTTGTGGATGAGAATACTGCGTGAGGTCTACTGTTCACAGAACTACTAGTAAAAATCTTTTGAGATTTTGTGCTATTGATACAAGATACAATAATTCTATTTCAGACTGTTTGTCTTGTAGAAAAGCTACTTGACATAACCTTACATCAATGATCAAACTAAATTTGAATGATGGGTGTGGTACAGAGGCGAACAAGACCTAACTCTGGCTAGTAAAGGATATCGTCATCTCATCAAACAAGCAGATCCTGACACCCATATGGATGTATGGAATACAGCTGTGGGGCTGTGCCAGCAAGAGCAATGTGAATGTTACTCAACGGTTCCAGAACAAAGTTTTGAGGAACATCGTTGATACTACAAACTTCATCCGGAACGCCGAGATTCACATAGATCTGGAGGTGGAGTTGGTCTCATCAGAAATTGGGCGCTTCGCACGCAAGCATGCAGACAGGATACAACGGCATGAAAATGAAGAGGTCGTTCTCCTACTTGACAACACACTTATGCTGCGCAAATTGAAGGGGACAAAAACTTTCAAGTTGTGTAGTGTTGTGGAGTGAAAGTGTCAAAAGCAGAGCAGTGTATAGTGTGAATGTGTTTATACATATCTGTATTGCATCCTTTTTACTATGCTGTATTTGGCTTCATTGCCAGCATATTATGTTCCTGACAGTCTTTGAACTTTTTGACATGTGAAACAAAAAGTAAGCGATAGGCTATGCCCAAAATTTCAGAACAGGCAGAAAATCTTCATGGATTCAGTCAGCTAGTTCCGAATCAACTCAATTTGTACTAATCAAATTGTAGCAAGCAATGGCGAAATAGCATGATCACTGCTGATATGATGACTGACAATGGAACTACCCATTGTAAATGAACAAACCCAAAGTTCAACTCTAAGCTTTGACCTAGTACCTCGAAATTCTGCTGTAATTACTATTCTTCAGAGTAGCTCTAATACTTTAATCATTCAATGTTCATTATCAATTTTTTACCAAAGTGGCATGCCTTTTTTTTAAATTCACTAAACCTGCACATATAATATTGATAACCTTGTTTCGACTCATAGTTCTTATAAAATATAGATTAATTACTGAATGAAAAGTATTGCTTCCTATTGAAAACTTGTAATGCTCTTAATTTATGTTACAGGAACGAAAATATTGATTCATTATTTATGGTGTGTGCACAAAAGTAAATCGAGGTTGAGTAGTAAAGGAAAGTGCTAAAAAGTCGTAATTCTGCCTCCTGAAGTATATCTTCATTTTATTTCATTTCACAAAGAACGCCTGATGTTTCAAGTTGCAGCGTTCTTGAGAGGATATGGATATAAACCTCCTAAGACCGCTCAGACCGCTGACCTCTCTCTGTGTGCACACACCCTAAACATGCAAAAAGTCCCTCAATATAATAACGCTTTTCTACTCTTCCATTTTGTTTACTATCTAATTCGTGAATAAAAGTTGACTTTAAAAAAAATATTAAAACTTCAAGGGACATTTATCAGACATTACAAAACTCTAGTGAGTGTAGTTAGTTCAGCTTTCGCAAGTAAATTTTTAAAATTAATAGTCAATTAATCCTCTTTCTTGTTTTCAAATATTTTTTTCTTACTCTATTATTATTCCTCGTATTTATTTTTGTTTCATATTCTATTTTAATTTGTATTCGTTTCTATTTTTTATTATGTTTTAATTTCATATTTTGTTCTCATCTATTTATTTCTGATGTCCAGGTGGAGACAATATAGTGGGTTGGGTCCGCCACACTTATGGTTTATGACATAATGATGTATTATTGGTATTCCAGCTCAGTCTGTCTGTCCAATGCCACTCCTGGAAGCAGGTGCCACATGATTATCTGTTGCTGATTGATTGATTGATTCAATGTTATATTATTATGCCGCACCTACATATTGGCCCAACGTGGGCCAGCGTCGGCCAATGTGTGGATGGCTGGTTTGCCAGCGCTGGCCTTCTTTGGCTATCGCTCCGATTTTTTACGAGCGGAGGCCAGCCCAACGAAGGCCAGTGCTGGCAAACCACTCATCCACACTTCTCTACTAATGCGTTCTGTTTCCTGCTTTGTTGTCTCATTTGCTGTTTTTTCTGAGTGATTGACTTGCTATAGGCCTAATTGCTACTATTAATCAGCTTTGTGATATTTTGTTATTGATTTTTATCGTATTCATTCCAGTTGATATTTTCAATTTCTATCATGGATATGTCGCTGGCTACCGCTGGCCTTGATTGGGCACGCAGTGTGGACGCAGCCATGGACCAACGCAGCCAAGCTTACCAGGCTGGGCCAGCGACTCGACCAATATGTGGAAGCAGGACTGAAATTTTTAAACAGGTATGATGATTATGATTTTTGAAGGGACGGATTCAAGGATCCAAAGGTTCAAATAAACCCACACGTCAACCGAAGCGTATTGTGTTCCCAAGTAGTATATTGTTAGGCAAACCAATACCTGTGTCCTTTACAAGACCAGGAGTTTTCCCTATGCTAACATCCCATTCATCACCTGGTTGCTTGTCGCTATCCAGTGTGATATGCTTGGCAGTCTCTTCAGACTGATTAGTCCTCGCGACCTACGTGAGTTCCACTCCTGGCCTTCGTCGAAGGTCCTTCCACTGAGGAAAGGGTGGCTAAGCTGCCTCTAGAGCGCCCGGCCACCCTTGACGCAGCCTCTTGATCCACATTTGTACCTGGAGTTTCACCCATCTCTGGTCTATTGGGTTTTTCTTTTTGCCCCTTCAAAACTCTGCAGGTCAAAAGCTTCACCTCTCCCAAGAAGTGTTGCCTGGCCTGAATGGCCGCCCTTCTTTGAGCAGTGATGAGTTTTGGCCTCTCCACCCACAAACTCGTGACCTACGTGAGGCTTCCACTCCTGGCTTTTTTGTAGGTCCTTCCGCTGAAGGAGGGGTCGCCAAATTGCCTCTAGGGCACCTGGTCAGCCTCTTGACCCACATTTGTTGCTGGAGATTCACCCATCTCTGGTCTCTTGGGTTTTTCTTTTTGTCCCTCCGAAACTGCCCTAATGGGGCAGATCCATGAAGGCATGGGGTTTGAAGGCAAGGCAACTTATGGAGTTGCCTTGGGGTCCTTTTAGTCGCCACCTATGTCAAGCAGGGATACTGTGGGTGAATTCTGGTTTTCAACACATTCATGAGTACGATGTTCGACTCAAATCTCCCTCAACCAACAGGGGGGTTCAAAGAGGTAAGCTACCCTTTTTCACTTTTTTTTTTTTTAATTATTCTTCCCCAATCTTTTTTATTTTTTAATTGTTTGACTAACTTGAACAATGTATGACGACATGTGTGTACACACATGTTCATCATGCATGTCCTATCGTTAGTGGCCATCCTTTATTAGAGTCTAGCGGAATCCGCGTGCGCGCTAGCTATGCAGGATTTAGTCGGGAGCATTCAAATCAACGCCGGTCTGAGCCGAGGATTTGTGCAGTCTGCTTGACGCCCAACTCGAGCGTTTTCGGCCAAGCGGATTCTGCCTTCTTTTAGTTTAGTTCGATCTTCGCATATAGTGAGTTGCGCAATATTTGTATTACTGAGCGAATTGGCAATCGGCTTCAGTGCGAACGCAGGCAGATTCCGCTCGGCCGATCCGCCCGGCTCGGCTCGGCCCGGCCCGGCCCAGCTTTGGTGTGAAATCCGCCTTATGCTTTTTTTTCTCTATGTTGAAGCTCACATCGAGCTGTAATACCAAAAGGATGATTATTCTCCAACGTAATTGCCGTGAAGGTTGAGGCATTTGTCGTACCAGTGGACCAGCCTGTCAAACCCCTTTTCATAAAATGCTGCCGCAAAATGAGTTTAAGTAGGCTGTGACATTGTTTTGGAGCTCCTCGTTAGTTTGGAAGCTCTGCTCTCAAAGTTATGTCTCGAATTTGGGTAAAAGGTATAAGTTACTAGTGGCTAAGTCAGGTTTGTATGGTGGGTTATCGATGGTGTGCTATATTTTTTTTACTAGAAGACTGTTCGTCTGACAATCGTATCGGACAAGTGAAAAGTTACGTTAGGCTCGATGCACATTTGCGACGCTAGCCAGTTGCGTTTTTACAAGTGGAGCGAATTTCTGTTGGCAGCCAATTGCAATTCAGTTCACACTTGTTCGTATCGACAGCGTCTCACTGACGAGGGACATCAATTTGTACTCAGCAATCTTCGAGGCTTGGGCAACTTGGCAATTAATCGTGATAGGAAAGTTCTGATTTCAAATTTTCAAAGTTTTTTGTAATACCAGATGTCAGCAATTATTATAAAAATCACAATTATTCATCGGCGGTAATAAATAAATAATTCGGTTAATAACTAATAGAAATAATACAAAGATGAGGAAATAGTACAGCTTTTTCAAAAAGACTTTTATTTCTTTTTAAAATACAATAAATCTCTAATATTATAAAACCATTAAAATCAATTGAAAGCACTATAAATTCCAGGACTTACTCCCATCTCCAGGTGAAGATTGAAAATAAATGAACATCATTGTCGAGTTATGAACATTGTTTCAATATTTTTCTTGAATTAGTCAATACTGATGTTTATTTATTTCGTATTTGTACCTGAAGACGGGATAGAAAAAAGTCCCGAATTGTATAGTGCTTTTTTTAATTGTTCTATAATCATTCAAAGAACGTTATTGTTTGTTTGAAAAATCGTACTATTTCAATTCTTTTATTAATTTTCAGTATATATACAGTACATCAATTAATAAAAACAATATAAAAACTTGTAGTAGGCCTACCCTTTATTGAAAACTTGAAAATATTTTAACGACTAGTTTCGACCATAGGTCATTTTCAAGTTGAAACTTTTTAAAGGGTACTACAAGTTTTATATTGTTTTTATTAAAGCCCATATAAGTGAAGTGATTTCAGTACATTAATAGCATATAGAATAAGTATACAGCATATAGAATAAGTATTGTATTTGCCTCCAGAATATAACATGAGATGAAAGAACACCAATAATTCCAAAACCGGCAGAACAATCATAAGAATTACTTTGAATACTGTGTTGCATAACAATTCATTTTCGTTAGTTTGATGTCGAATATCGCTACTTCAAAGAGCTAGACTATTGTGTTGGATAGCTCTACAATAGTGCTAACTGCTGACAACAAAAACCTAAAAACTGAAAACATATAGCTGAGGCACTAAGCGACTCAATTGTGACAAACTGACTGAGTAAACTTATTTTGAATGAAAGATACATTACGAAGAATTGTTGGATTTAAACGCAAACATCTAGCCGACTGCTAGCCGACATTCGTAGTAGTAAATAATACCATGTATATTATTTCAAAAGATCAATTGTTTCAATTAGATCGAAGCTCTCCTATATTTCAGAATAATAAAAATAATCAGAGGAAACGGAAATATAAAGTATGAATGAAGTCAACTAACAATGATTACATGAAAATCACGGGAAACCTCTCAGAATTATTTGAAGCCACATACACATGGGTCCTTATGAGTAAAAACAGAGCATATGCTCGTGAGCATGGAGCATAAGGTTTTGCTGATGAGCATTAGGTAGAAGCATAAGCATTTGCTCATTTTTATATGAATAAGCTTTACCTTATACTCTTACCTTATGCTCCTTTACTCTGGAGCAAATGCTCACGTACCTTGAAGATTTTTCATCAGCTGATTCGCCTTTGTGGCCTAACTTTGTTTTATAGCGAAAGGTTAGCGCTAAATATGTAAGTATAGACACCGCTTGTGTTTGGTCGTCTGCTCTGTTCTCTATCATGAATATCATCATATCCCATTATATTAACGAGCAATTCTGTATATCTGTTTATATTTTTATATCTGGTTATTTATTTTCAACGGATCTCGAAAACGGCTCTAACGATTTTCACGAAATTGGAACATAGTAGGTTTATGATATAAAAATTCGATTGCACTAGGTCTCATCCTTGGGAAAACTCGCTGAATGACATTGAAAGGATAATTCATCCTTGTCTGAAACAGCTGAGACTTTCGTCGTCTGTGGATAGTAAAAAGTGAGCGAGTGATTCTGTGGAAAATCAAAATATCGCATTCCCGAAATTCATAAGCTGACATATAGCCAGCTGTGAAATATAAACACGATCATTTTAGAGAATTGTGTTCTGTTTATCAATAAATAAAAATAACGAGCGAAGCTCGGTGCCCCGATAATGTTCTCTATGAATTGAGTTTTAGGTTAGTTGAGTTCTGAATTTTGAAATAGCGTGAAAAATGTCATCTCTATAATAATCTTCAGCATAATTTTATAATCTCAATAGCCTTCTATAATCGTCTACACTCTCATTTCTCAAATGCCTATTTCCTATTCTGTGATAGCTATCTTTATATCGGATTGGTATCTTTTGTATTTATTCTTTTGTTGGAATAATGGTGATATAAATCATGGTTGAATCTAAAAAGAGTTTAATAGTTCTCAACTATTGTTTGTGATCGTATCTGGTATAGTTCTCTCTCTTACTCACACAAATTAGTTGAGCCATTTTACTATAAGCAAAAGGTGAAAAGCTGCTTCAGACTAGACTCACCTTTTTTGAAGCATTTGCTTCAAAAGTTGAGCAAATTCTCTAGTTACTTATACAATTTTAATAATAATAATAACTTTTATTCACTTCATTGTAAGATTTTACAAAGCATAATAACATAAGAAATGTCAAGTGCACTCCTCATTAGGCTAGGCCTGCGTCGAGGACGAGGCCTGCTTCAAGTACTATATAGAGCTACTTACATAAATGTATTATCTTATGCCATTAAGCAATTAAAACAAAAATACACATCTTGCACAAAAAGAAACAAATTGATTACAATGCTTAGGTTTATATAGCCTAGTTACAGAATTAAGTCTTAACCTTCTACAGAAAATCGATAAGGAGGACTCTCTAGAAATATCGAAAGGTAAAACATTAAATAAACGAGGACCCTGAAAGGCTGCATGACCAGCCGCAGATGCAGTTACACATCTCGGCTCATACAGTTTCTCTCTGGCTTGACCACGAGTTGTATATCCATGTTCAGGAGTCACTGGAAAATCTAATGGTCGTTAAATAAATATTTTAATAAGTTCAATTTATATAAATCCTCAAGGCTTAGAACTTTGAATTCTTCACAGTTAGGTTAGTGGGATATCTAATTGGTCTATTCAGACATATTTTACAATTTTCTTATACTGCAAAATAAGGGTTTAAATGTTTTCTTAATCTATTACAAACATAAGACATATGTGGCTCCCACCTTAGTCGAGAATCTATCATGTGCCTAGGTATTTTACAGAATCAATCATTTTGAGCATAAGTTTATACTTTTGAGCAAATGCTCAAACTATTCTTTTGATGAGCATGAGCAAAAGGTTTCGTTTATTCATAGAAAATGGCTCAATATTTTAGAAGTATAAGCAAATGCTCAACTTTATTCATATGGCCCATTATGAATAATAGTTCTTATATTTGATTCAGAGCAAGATGTTATTGATAAAGTACTGTATAATAGTACATTATTAATGGACTATTACTTTTCCTCAATGCATAAAAACAAAAGTAGGCCTTATGTTATTGTATTAGATTAACTCCAAAGCATTAGAAACAGTTTTTTAAATGAAACTTTGAAAAACATTCGAAAAAGTTGAGTACTGTACAATATACGAATGGCTTAATCTCCAATAGAACCAAAACTTTGCGCACGGTTAGGACCATGCGTTTTACACTGCGTACGAAGACCATCGGTCAGCTCGTTCATCGGTCGACTGACGCGCTATTGAAGCAAATAGAAGCTTTCAGAGCTGTACTGATCAGTAGCCCGATCGCAACAAACAATGTGCTGACACCTCTGCCTACAATCAGCTGATATTGAATGAATAGCATAATGAATGAATTCAATTAATGGTGTCATATTTGAATTCAGAGTTTTTCTATCCATTTCTTCAATCAATTCTAAATTTTATTGGAAAAAATTATATATTATTATTATCTACATTTATTTGATCCGTAGCTTAAAGTGACTGAAAGTATTCCCAATGGTGATACAAGCTCGAAATAACTCATCAAAATTTTGATGGACATTCTGAGGTAGTTGAAAAATGTGTATCTTCATCCCCAAGCAATGAGATATAATATGGTACTAAATTCCTTTGAAATGCTCTTTGAGCGACCATCGGGTGAACTTGATATCTACGCCTTTAATCTTCGTTCACGAAGATAATAAGCTACAATTAAACAATCTGTAAAGGCGTCCAATTTGTGAGTCAGAAAAACTGATGTATGGATGCGTATGGTCAGGATGGTGCATACGCACTCACGTAAAAAAAACCTATGGTCGGTCGAGCATAGGAGCGGCCTAATGACCATGCGAGCCTTGCGCTCTGGAGGAATGTAACAATATATGTTACCAGTATATATATTGATGCCACTAATACGTTGAAAGCTGAACAGAATTCATTCACTCGCTTTGTTTTGAAATGTAGCTCTTGTATAAGACCATAAAAATATGAATCAATACTCAGCTGAACTTGAATAAGTTTGAACTATTGGTTCTTAAAAATGTGATTAACTCGTCAGAAAGCAATGAATGACTGGGAAAACCAGGCGTGATTTGAGGACTGTTCCAAAATCCATTGAGTAAGGCATGAAATACCTATATGTCAGTTTACTCGCGAAAACTCTGGCACTCAAACGTGAGTGGAGCGTGCGAGGAGCTTGGTTGTCGGTTTCGGTGGGACGACAGCAATCCCCTTGCACGCTGGCGTCACGAGTCTCCCCGACAGCCAATCCCCTACTGGTTAAGAGGTTATAGGATGTTACGTTAGGTTATCCTAAATTCGGGACCAATACATAGGAGCAAACGAAACGTTGCTCACATCAAGTTGTGAAAACTAATAAAATAGTTCAATTAGGCCCCTGTTTCATAAAAACTACAAGTCCTGTAATACAGGAAACAGCTGATTTTATCGGCTATATTGAGCATGTAATGGAATGGTGATTCTCCTGTATTACGTGACTTTATAAGTACTAGTATTCTATGAACAGTAGACCTCACGCAGTATTCTCATCCACAAGTACCAGATGTCAAACTGTTTTAAATGTAAACAAACTAAGTTCACGTTTGAATTTGTTTACAGTATGATTATTCAGCCAGTTCCGTGATGATCTATACCTCTTTAATGTATTTGAGTGAAACTATAGACTTATACAAATACAGTAATAGCTGTCTTCCCACACATCTGTGTAATCACTTGTCAGCTGATTTCTGATTAATAAATTCTATAGTCTGATTTACTCTAATATTGGCGTATGAAGAGGCTCCTTTTTCTTTTATATCATTCTTGAAATGCAAAATTTCCAAAAACCTTGTATATACGTCGACGCGCAATTTAAAAAGGAACATACATGTCAAATTTCATGAAAATCTATTACCGCGTTTCGCCGTAAATGCGCAACATATAATATATAAACATTAAGAGAAATGCCAAACCGTCGACTTGAATCTTAGACCTCACTTCGTTCGGTCAATTATGAAACAGGGCCCAGGGGCCTGTTTCATGAAAGTTACAAGTCCTGTAATAGAGGAAAAGTTCCTGTATTACAGGTGAAAATAAAAGTTTTGTTAAACAATTTCCCTGTAAAACAATTTACAAGTCATTTGCCTGTAGAAGTAAATATACAAGACATTATCATTTTCGTGTTTCGTAAAAAGAAACTTCCGTATTACTGGATCTGTAAGTTGTTGAATATTTTATCATTGTTAGACCATCCTAAAACTTTTACAAGTGTAGGTAAAATCTTGAAAGTGACATTGTGTTCTGAAGGCAACGTGTCAAAATGGATGAAGGTAGTAGTTCTAGTGAAAAACATGACTATGTTATTATTCGTAGGCCAAGAATTTTGCAAGGATAGAATTTCATACAAAATATGCAGGAAATTATCAATATAATGAACGGTTAGATTAGCTTCCTCAGTAAATTGGTTATTGGAAATATTCAGAAAATAATTATCAACAATTTTTGATAATTAACATTTTTTGAAATACTACAACAAAAACTGTTATAATAAGTTATAAGTTAAATTAGTTATTATAATTTCTCAATATTTATCATTAACAAATTTATTTTCTGCATAAATGCAATCTGTCCATCGTCAGAAATTTGATAATATAGATTTTCCACAGATCTTATATAGGCTCACTGGCTAATGAAAACATTAATCATATAAAGGAACTGTAATACAGGTGATTTTACAAGTGCAGAATTATTTTAGAAACATAATTTTAAAGGATGTAAATTTGAATATAAGTCCTGTAATACAGGCCCTGTATTACTGGGTTTTATGAAACAGGTCCAGATGTATTTCACAATCGTAATCATTATTAATATGCACAAAAACAAATTTCAATATGGTTTGTTCAGTAATGACATAGAGAAAATATAGCATAAGAAGATATCCCATGGTTTAGAGCGTTTAAATTTCACTGTTAACCCCAGCCTGCTAGTTTACTTACTTCTTTTTTATGAAAACTATTTGATTTGGATCTCTCATTCTGTGCCGTTCTTGCACTCTCAACGGCCAAAACAGTAAAATAGACAGTAGTTCGACAGTAATCGGCTTGAAATTTGGAACATAAACGACCAATACCATGGTTTATCTTCTTATGCTATCTTTTCTCTATGGTTATCACCATGAATGATACAATATCACCACAAAATGAAACACGTATCACCACGCATGATACAGTATCAACACAATTGATACAGTATCGTCTCAACTATGTCATCTTCTCTCCATGGTAATGCATTCTTAAGTTTGCATTACTCATCACTCCAATCAGAAAACTTCATTAAATTTAATACAACTTCAGTACAGAAGTATGTCTCGGGAAAAGGTTTAGGTTGGAGCTACTATATATGATGTCGTCGGCGTCTTCCTACGAGGATTAGGCTATTTGCCTGTTCCGAGTTGAAACTGCCAATGACATCCCCTTTTGCGGGATACGCCCACACTTCTCCTCCCAACCACATGAATACGACATGACTGCCCTGGGAATCTGTCGCTCTCCGTCCTTTCAACATGATTTTCCAGTTTTGCCGATTCTCTTCAATTATTCTGCCATATGGAGATTATGTTGAGCTCGCTTCTTATATCGGATTATTCGATAGCTATTTCCCTTGT
>NW_024092242.1:0-17287 GCF_014356525.2 Nilaparvata lugens | reverse complement strand
CGCGTTACCCGTCTACTGACATGAGTCTCATTTCTGGGAAAATTTCAGGAGCTCCGTAATATTCTTTTGAAAAATGGCGGATAATCACTAAAAAACAATGTTGTTCACGGTTTTCTCGAAAACGGCTCTAACGATTTTCTTTAAATTCACACCATGGATAGCTATTTATAAGCCCTATTACCTCCTGACATGAGTCTCATTTCTGAGAAAATTGCAGGAGCTCCGTAATATACTTGAGAAAAATTGGCGGATAATTTCTAAAAAAACCATGTTTTCATGATTTTCTCAAAATAACTTGACCGATTTTTTTCAAATTCATACTCTGTATAGTTATTTATCAGCTCTATCAACTGGCATGGGTCTCCTTTCTGGGAAACTCATGGGGGGTTCACCCCATCCTTGAGAAATGGACTTTGTAACCTCCTTCTCGTGAATGAGGTAGGTAGGTAGAGCAGTTCATAAAAAGAACACATAGTCGAGATATTTCATCTGTAGAACAGCTGTTTTGACGACTTTAAAAAATGACGACTAAAAAAAAATCATCGAATTTCACAAGTTACACAAAGGAAAAAGTACTCTGAAAACAATAATTATATATACACATATACAAAAGTCTGATCGTAGTTTCAAATATGAGCAAGGAAAGTTGTGTGAGTGTACCACACCATATTTTTACACTTTTTCTTCTACTTCCTTTCTATCTTGTTCTTCTCCGACATCATTAATCCTCCCTCCTCATTTCCATCTTCTTCCTCATCTTCATATCCTCCTAATCTTCATCTTCATCACATCCTTCTTTTTCTTCCTTCTTCTTCTTCTCCTTCTTCTTCTTCTTCTTCTCTCCCATCATATTCTTCTTCTTATTTTTCCTCTTCTTCTCTTCCTCCCTCTTATCCTTCTCCTCTTTGGTAGAGAGTTAGTGGGGAGGATATTTTTAATATTCTTTCCGAAGAATGGACATTGATATGTCCAAAGCTCCGCCAATTTATGTAGATGCATAACAATATAATTATCTATAGTTATTATATTATAAGTTACTTTCTCATATCATATACAGTTCAATAATTATTTTCTTAGTCTATATTATGTAAATTCATCTATAACTTATGCTGTATTGTAAGCTATTGTATATAAGTGTATAAGCCAGTATATATTGTAATCTACATAAATAAAGTACTCAATCAATAAATCTTCTACTACTAGTTTTTCTTCTCCTCCTCATTCTCCAACTTCTCCACCATCTTTTTCTTCTCTTGCTCTCTCCTCTTCGACTTATTCCTCATATCCTCCTTCTTCTTCTTCTTCTCCTTGTTCGGCTACAAATGCCAGTGTCGCATGCAGCCAGCGAGATTTACGACGTCTCATTCATGAAGTGGCGACTCAAGTGTGAAAAATCGGCGCGCCCCCATCCCTTTTTCGGCCCCAAAAAGGGGCACCCAGAAATTTCTCCTCTCTCATTTCTTCCCAGGCAACTCTTGGAGAGGTACTTCCACCCTTTCCCACCCCGAGACAGTCCATACAGGGGTAGTTACACCCCCAACCACAAAAAACTCGCAAATGTTGGTTCAAGAAATTCTTAATGCGCTTGGGCAGGCAAGAATTCTATGGTGGAGGAAAAGTGGAATATGGAGGTTTGAACTCGAAGGAGGAGAATGAGAAGATGGAGAAGAGAGAGAAGGAGGAGGAGTGGAACGGACGAGGAAGGAAACAGCGAGAAGAATGATAAAGTAGAAAGATAAATTAATAAGGAAGAAAATGCTGAAGGAGAAGAAGTGGAATATGGAGGACTGAACTCGAATGAGGAGAAGGTGAGGAGGAGTAGGGAGACGGGTGCTGATGAGAGATACAAAGTGAAAAAGAAGAAAGATGCAGAAAAAAGAAGAGATGTGGGTGTGCAAAAAGAGCAGAGAGAGAGTGAAGAAAGAAGAATATGGCTATTAAAAACATGAATGCTGAAATAGAGAAAGAAAGGAGAAAGAAGTGCCGATATTATAAAAAATGAAAGTGGAGTTTTGTATAAATTATGAGAAAAATATTATAATACAAAAATATATGAAGTGATAAATGAGAAATATGAAAAAAGGAGAAATAAGAAAAGAGGAAGAGAAGAAGAAGGGCATTAATAAGGTAATTATAAGAAGGAGGAGGATGGAGGTAAATAAGTGAAAAGAAGAAAAATATGAGGAATAGAAAAAAGAGTCATGCTTGCTTCACATCCACATCTTCGGAGAATCCCTCGGCTAGGAATGTTAGGATTTCGTGGTGAATACGACAGAATGAAGACATTTTTCATTTTTGCGAGGAAAATGCACGAATAGGTTTTCACGGTCTAGTACTCACAGTATCATGCTTTCCAAGAAAATTGGAAAGCTCTCATGCAGCGTGTAGGCCATTCAGTTATGCGAGGAAATTAATACTAATTGAAAAAATCTTGTGTGGCGCACTCACACAACTTTCCTTGCCGTTATGAAAATTGATCACCTGACGCTAGTGTTCCCGCGCATCTCAAGTCTACTACTATTCAAAGATTTAAGTCAGCTGGTGACAGGGCAATAACGCTGGGGACACACGAGGTCTGCTATCTCTTCGTAGTGAATCATTTAATAGAATCAACAGTTGCCAACAGTTTGCAATTGGATGATCACATTTTCTCGAATTTCGAGCTTACTTTTAATTTTAGGTGAAAATGTTACTAGTCATTAACTGTAGAGATTCTCATGCTCAATCTATTCCACTCAAATGTCTTTGTTCAAATTGTATATGAAGCCTGATAATTGAGAATCTAAAATCAAACTTTGCATAGATGGGGCGGAGCTTCTGAAATTTTTACAGATAAGAGACTAGTGGCAGTTGATAGAGCTTATCAATTACTATTCTTGGTATAAATTTAATCGAAATCGTTGGAGCCGTTTTTGAGAAAATCGCGAAAAACCCTGTTTTTGACAACATTTTCGCCATTTTAGCCGCCATCTTGTATCGCATTTGATCGAAATTGTTCGTGTCTGATCCTTATATTGTAAAGACCTTACGTTCCAAATTTCAAGTCATTCCGTTAATTGGGAGATGAGATATCGTGTACACAGACGCATATACACTCATACACACACACACACACACACACACACACACACACACACACACACACACACACACACATATATATATACAGACCAATACCCGAAAACCACTTTTTTGGACTCAGGGGACCTTGAAACGTATAGAAATTTAGAAATTATTGGGGTATCTTAATTTTTCCGGAAAGCAATACTTTAATGACCTATGGTAATAGGACAATAAAAGTAAAAACGTCTGAAAACTTATCATTCTAATATTTCGATAATTCTAATAATTTGCAAGTGGTCTCTCTATTTTCAGTTATCAACAGTTCTGGGCAGAAGTTAAATCAACGTTATAATGACAGTGTAGGGAGATAGAGAAAGAAAGTTATATGCTTTGTCGAATGATAGACAAGGATAGCAACACCAATGTTAATCTAAACTGCTATTATAACGTAGACCTCACTATTGAAAAATGACACAGAGAAGATACAAGGATGATAGACAAGGATAGTAACACCCATCTTAATAAAATACAACCATTATAACGTGGACTTCACTATAGTTAAGTGGAAGAGGGAACCAAATGGTTTCAAAGTAGACATGAGAAAATTATTTATGACCCAATCATTTATTTATTTATTTATTCGTGGACAGAATCACAAATCATATAAATATGATTTGGAAGGAGCAACAGACTTGGCCCAAAGCTATTCCATTCCCAAATTTTGATAAATTGATAAAATGTCCAAAAAATAGGTTATGTTTCTACTGTAAAACGTTCAAGTTCAATTTTCGTCCAAAAATATATACAAGCTAAACATTTTGAATTTATAAAAATGAAAATACCAAACTATATTCAAATATAACACTTAATTATCACTTCATATTGCATTAATCAAGGTATTTTATAAAATTTTGAACCCAAAAATGCACACAACTTTTTTCACTAAGCACAGCTGTTTTGCTTATTATTATTCAGAATAGGTAGTATGAAAAATCTTCCATTTCTAGCTTTCAATAGATATATGGTAATCAAAATTATATAGTTTATTTATCATCCAGTCAAAATGGTATAAAAATATTTTCCATTTCTAGATTCATATAGGTATCCAGCTTTATAATATAGTAGCATCCATTTTGCTCTCCATGACACACTGCTATAGTGTGGTCCACGTTATAATGGCAGTGGAGGAAGATGGGAGAACAACGTTGCCGATCCTCTGTCTTGTCAATGCCTTCTATGAAGGGTAACTGATACCGGTTTATTGATGTAATATCAACTGTTCATTCTCGTTTAAAATAATCAATTATATTTTATTAATAAGAAATTATATTTCTCAATGATTTCAAAATGAATTTTCATAATCAAGATTAAATATTTTGTTGATTAATTATATTTCTAAATTGTTAAAAAATGAACAGAGCAAAGCGAGGAAGAGATATCGCTATCCGCTTTGTTCAATGATAGACAAGGATAGCAATACCATGCTAATCAAACACTGCCATTATAACGTGGACCTGACTATAGAAAAGTATAGCACTATCTGCTTTGTTGTATGATAGACAAGGATAGAAATACTATTGCTAATCAAATACTGCCATTGTAGGTCACCATATTCCTACCCTTATGCAGCCTACCTGGCAGGATTAAGCCTCGACCACTTGTTTTCATCCCCTTGATCAATTTTGGGGGGCACTGGGGTGGAAACGGGTGAGTAGAAGCTCTAGGGGGGCTCTGGGGAAGCTCTAGGCCTTTTGGGGGTTTAACAAGACCCCTGAATCGTCCATCGTTTAGTGGAGAGTGGAAATCCACACTAATGACATGTGTTGAGCCTATTACAACAATCTGTTTCAACGAGCAGAACGGATCAAGTTATTGATGACTGTTATAACTTTTGATGAAGATTTGAAAAAACGGGAGGCGGATTAATCATGATTATTATAAGAATCTTATTCCCCTTTTCATTGACTCATTATCATAAGATATCAATAATTATGATGTGTGGGAGAAGGTATCAGAAGATATAGTGGGGTCCACGTTATAATGGCAGTGTTTGATAAGCAATTTATAGTAGTTTATTGTATCATATTGTTTTGATACTGTATCATCTGTGATTATACAATTAATATCGCATCATATATAATGGTATCAGCTATCCTCTCTAGAAGGCAGAAGCAAGATAGAGAATCAGCAACGCTGTTCTCCTATCTTCCTCCAAGAATAATGAATGCCGTCTTTTTCAAAAATTATATACCTTTTTCTCCAACAAAGCTCAATCATTTAGCTACTTTCTCATCTTAACAAAATTCACTTAAAAAATTATTGTCCAATTCAAAGTAGAAACACTCAACTACAAACTGTCTCTCAACTGAACATCTCTCTCCAACTCAAGGCTTCATATTAGAGAAGCTTCCATTTCGGTCCGTATACTATGCTCTAATACCAGCGACCACATTACCCACAAGCCCCATTAAAACTGCTCCAACAGCCCAAAGTTAATTAAAAAAAGTTTACGAGACTTTGTTCGACGGGTGAGCCACCTTTATTATACAGTGTAGACCTGAA
The DNA here is from genome assembly GCF_014356525.2 of Nilaparvata lugens. Lineage (NCBI taxonomy): Eukaryota > Metazoa > Arthropoda > Insecta > Hemiptera > Delphacidae > Nilaparvata > Nilaparvata lugens. The sequence continues at coordinate 11,662 of NW_024092242.1, read as the reverse complement.
AATTCAATTATAAGGTGCTGCTCTATAGATAGCACGTGGCTAGCTGCTTATAATATCGTCTTAAGTATATTAGGGGAGCTGATGAGAAGGTCTTGATACTTATAATAAACTGGGAATGAGGAATTTTGAGATAATACTTTCAATAATATTTTACTTTGTATATGAAGTTTGCTTTTGAACTATTTTTGATGACACTACAGTCAAGTTTGAAAATCAAAACTGGTTAACCATAACTATAGTGAGGTCCACGTTATAATGGCAGTGTTTGCTTAGCAATGGTATTACTATCCTTGTCCATCATTCAACAAAGCGGATAGCGCTATCTCTTTCTCGCTTTGCTCTGTTGTCAGTTCGTTTTTTAACACTGTAGAAATATAATTAATCAACAAAATTATCTATTCAACTATCTTTCATAGAAGGTAGTGGCAAGACAGAGAATCAGCAACGCTGTTCTTCTATCTTTCTCCACTGCCATTATAACGTGGACCTCACTATAGGATCAATGATGCTCTGAGGTAAGGGGTGTTCATATAGGGGTTCCCCCAGGGGGAAACGGGATTTGATAATGAGAGGCAGTGGAGAGGGGAAATCGACACTAAGCCCCCAATTTGATCCGATTCCCCCGTCTCTCTAAGCGGGGGATTTTCAGTCCCATTAAATATTCTTTCATAGCCTTTTCATTCATTTCCATATCGGATGTCGTCGGTTAGTTTTGTTGGATTTGATCTTTGTTTGAAAAAACGGGTAAAATTTAAGATGGAAGGATTATTGGTAACATTTGCAGTCTATTATCGGGAACATTCATTCAGTTTTCATCGAGTTTCATCATCGTTTTCTTGTGTTATGAATACAAATTCCTCCCCCATTATTCATTTGAACTTTGAACTGGGAGATGTTTCACTTCAAAACTGTTTCTAAATTAAAAATGTGTTCAACTTCAAACGTGTTATCATTTCACCATTCTCTTGCTCATCCTCTCTATCTCTAATATCTAATCTCTATCTACATCTAATATATATAATATATATTCATATTAATTAAAACTATTACAAAATTTCTATTAATAGATGAATCCTTAGTTTAATTAATTAAATTAATGTTTTGGTAGAGAGTTAGTGGGGAGGATATTTTTAATATTCTTTCCGAAGAATGGACATTGATATGTCCAAAGCTCCGCCAATTTATGTAGATGCATAACATATAATTATTATCTATAGTTATCATATACAAATTGCTTTTTCATATCATATACAGTTCAATAATTATTCTCTTAGTCCATATCATGTCAATTCATCTATAATTTTGCTGTATTGTAAGCTATTATATATAAGTGTATAAGCTAGTATATATTGTAATCTACATAAATAAAGTACTCAATCAATCAATCAATCTCTTTCAATAAATATTGTAACATACATTGATGAATATATCTAATCTTATCTCTTTCTCCGGAGAATAATATAGAAATATTGATATACCTATTGATTGAACCTACTCTAGAACATGGTACGCCATAGTGGAGTAGGTCAATTTCCACACAGAAAAACACTAAGCATGTAGAGGACACAATAAAATAAATTCTTATTGTAACTAAATATTCTATGTAATTGTAATTTATTTAATATTTTCTGTGATTGATTTAGTAGTTTTAGTTTTTTTGGGAAATGAACATTTATTTATTTATTTTACATCAAGATAATAATGATTGTAGAGAAACCAAAATAAAAGATAGAGAAAATCATACTGACTCTCTTTGAGGAGACTTGAAGAAATTTATTCTGTTTTTCTTATTGATTGAGTACTTTATTTATGTAGATTACAATATATACTGGCTTATACACTTATATACAATAGCTTACAATACAGCAAAATTATAGATGAATTTACATGATATAGACTAAGAAAATAATTATTGAACTGTATATGATATGAAAAAGCAATTTGTAATATAATAACTATAGATAATAATTATATTGTTATGCATCTACATAAATTGGCGGACTTTTGCACATTTTTTCACGGTCTCCTAGATTATTACTATAGTCAGATCTACGATATATTAATGTCAGTGGAGGAATATAGGTGAAAAGGGTTTCCGATTTTCTGTCTTGTCACTGCCTTCTATAGAAAATAGCTGACACCGGTATATCTGATGTAATATTAACTGTTCATTCTTGTTGAAAATGATCCTCTATATTTCATAGGTCAAGAAAATATATTCTTCAATAATTTAATGATGAATTATCGATGAGATAAAATTAATATTTTGTTCATAAATAATTATATCTCTAAAGTGTTAAAAACCGATCAGGCAACGTTGCGGAGCTAGAGAAGGATAGCGCTATCTGCTTTGTTGAATGATAGACAAGGATAGCAACACCAATGTTGAACAGATACTGTCATTGTAAAGTGAGCCTCACTATAGGATAGCGCTATCTGTTTTGTCGAATGATAGACAAGGATAGCAACACCAATGTTAAACTGCAATATAGAACAAGAACAACCACAACATGATACAGTATTAAACCAATATGATACAGTATCATCCCCAAGTTGATACACAATACTATGATTTGATACATTCGCTATCCTTTGTCGAATGATAGACAAGGATAGCAACACCAATGTTGATCATTCACTTCCATTATAACATGGACCTCTCCATATTCTTGTTGATGTAATTGTTGAAGATCCTATGAATATTACAATTCAAGGGATACTTAGTAATTTCACAATTTTAGGAGGAGGATTCGTATTCCTTATTATCGTTATGACAACATCCTCTGTCACTTCGGATATATTATCAGGAAGTTTCAACGGATTAAGCAAACAATTTTCATTCGTTTCAGAATCCTCCACAAAGTGACATGAAGGAGTCTCGACCAATCACAGACGAGCAGCCATTTTGTTGTAGAGCACTCCCACCTTTGAAGCATTCCCATTGGTCGGTTGTGAGAGAGACTCTCTCCTTTCTTAGAAAGCACTAATTCTAGCCAATCAGAGCAGCTAAGTTATTGACCGAGCGGAGTGAGGTCTAAGATTCAAGTCGACGGTTTGGCATTTCTCTTGATGTTTAAATGTTTGAATTTTTATATGTTGCGCACTTACGGCAAAACGCGGTAATAGATTTTCATGAAATTGAACAGGTATGTTCCTTTTTTAATTGCGCGTCGACTTATATACAAGTTTTTTGGAAATTTTGCATTTCAAGGATAAAATGAAAGGAAAAAGGAGCCTCCTTCATACGCCAACATTAGAGTAAAAATCAGACTATAGAATTATTCATCATAAATCAGCTGACAAGTGATTACACAGATGTGTGGAGAAGCCAGTCTATTGCTGTATTTCCATAAGGTCTATAGTTTCAATCAGGTACTTGTGGATGAGAATACTGCGTGAGGTCTACTGTTCACAGAACTACTAGTTTATTGATAAACAGAAAACAATTCTCTAAAAGATCGTGTTTATATTTCACAGCTGGCTATGAGGTCTACTGTTCTTAGAACTACTAGTATAGAAAGCACTAATTCTAGCCAATCAGAGCAGCTAAGTCATCTACTAGTGAGGTCCTCGTTGTCATCATGTCAGTGGAGAAATATAGGAAAACAGCGTTGCAGATTCTCTACCTTGTCACTGCCTTTTATAGAGGTTAGCTGATACCAGTATATCTGATGTAATATCAACTTTCAATTCTTGTTAAAATTGTTCAATTATATAATTCCATCTGTCAAGAAAATATATTTCCCAATGATTCAAGAATACATTTTCATAATCGAGATTGAATATTCTGTCGTTAAACTATATTTCTAGATAGTTGAAAACTTAAATATTCTGTCAATAAATACATTTGTACATTGTAAAAAACCGATCCGACAACGTTGCTGAGCTACAAAAAGAGAAGAAAAGAATAACACTATCTGCTATGTCGAATGATAGACAAGGAAAACAACACTAAAGTTAATCAATTTCTCCCATTACAACGTGGACCTCACTTAAATAAAATTGTCTTAAATTTCCGAATTCCAAAAACGTACAACTCCTATGCAACCTACTATAGTGAGGTCCACGTTATAATGGCAGTGAAGAAAGATAGGAGAAAACCGTTGCCGATCCTCTCTGTCTTGTCAATGCCTTCTATAGACGGTAGCTGATACAGGTTTATTGATGTAATATTAACGGTTCATTCTCGTTTGAAATAATCAACTATATCCTATTAATCAATAACTTATATTCTTCAATAATTCCATAATGAATGTTCAATATTAAGATGAAATATTTTGTTATTAGTTATCAATTCTACATTGTTAAAAGACGATCTGGCAACAGAGCAAAGCGAGGAAGAGATAGCGCTATCCGCTTTGTTGAATGATAGACAAGGATAGCAGAACCATTGCTAATCAAACACTGCCATTATAACGTGGACCTCACTATAGTTTCAAAAACGTATAACCCCCATGCAACCTACCAATGAACAAAACGTTTAAATTCACTTCATGACCATAACAACCAATTTCTACCATCTAAAAAATCCGCATTACTGCATTATGCACTTCAACTTTCAATTTAGCCTCATTAGGCACTCATAGGCACTCATTTTCAGCTCAACTCCACTCCAAAACATGAATAAAATCATGGTCTACAGTGTTTCCACTCAAGGGACATGCTCTAAATTTTAATAATAATGGCGAATTGCAACGCAAATATTTGATACTTGTCGTGTCAAGTACCCTACGCGCATTTAATTGGGATAATTATTGTTAATTCAACATCAAATTGTCAGTTTTACTTGTGTATTACATCAATCCTTTCCATTCAACCAATGCTGACTGAATAATGTAGATCTGGGATTGATTGATTGATTGAGTACTTTATTTATGTAGATTACAATATATACTGGCTTATACACTTATATACAATAGCTTACAATACAGCAAACTTATAGATGAATTTACATAATATAGACTAAGAAAATAATTATTGAACTGTATATGATATGAAAAAGCAATTTGTAATATAATAACTTAGATAATAATCATATTGTTATGCATCTACATAAATTGGCGGAGCTTTGGACATATCAATGTCCATTCTTCGGAAAGAATATTAAAAATATCCTCCCCACTAACTCTCTACCAAATTGAGATAATCATTGTGAAATCTACTTCAAAACGGTCAGCTTTACTTGTTTATCACATCAATCTTTTCCATAAAACTAAAGCTGACACTATAAAGTGAACCTCAAATTGGTATAATTTATTTATTTATTCGTGGACAGAAACACAAATCATATAAATATGATTACGAAGGAACAACAGGCTTGGCCCAGATCTATTCCATTCCCAAATTTTGATAAATTAATAAAATGTACAAAAAATAGGTAAAGTTTCTACTGTAAAACGTTCAAGTTCAATTTTCGTCCAAAAATATATATAAGCTAAAAAATTTTAATTTAGAGAAATTAAAACACCAAACTATATTTAAATTAATAACACTTAATTATCACTTCATATTGAATTAATCAAGTTATTTTATAAAATTTTGAACGCAAAAATACACACAACGTCTCTCACTAAGCACAGCTGTAAAGCACAAAAGCATTTATTTATTTTAGAACCTGAAGATGGTTTTAGAACCGAAACTAGTTGTTCAACTATTTTAAGTTTTTTAATAAATAAAGGGTGCTACAAGTTTTATTTTGTTTCATAAAAGCATTATAACATCAAAATTTAATAAATATTTTATCTGTGCATATCTAGACATGTAAATCATTGTGAAATTCCTTTAAACTGTCATCTTTACTTGTTTATTGCATAAATTCTTTCCATTTAACTGGAACTGAAAATTTAAAGTGGACCTCAAATTGAGATAATTATTGTGAAATCTACACCAAAATTTCAGCTTTACTCATGTATTACATCAATCCTTTCTATTAAAATTAAACTGAAACTATAAAGTGAACTTCAAATTGGGATAATCATTGTGAAATTTACTTTAAACTGTCATCTTTACTTGTTTATTGCATAAATTCTTTCCATTAAACTGGAACTGAAAATTCAAAGTGAACCTTAAATTGAGATAATATTGTGAAATCTACACCAAAATTTCAGTTTTACTCATGTATTACATCAATCCTTCCCATTAAAATAAAACTGAAACAATAAAGTGAACTTCAAATTGGGATAATCATTGTGAAATCTACTTTAAAAACTGCCATCTTTACTTGTTTATTGCATAATTCCTTTCCATTAAACTTAAACTGAAAATATAAAGTGAACCTCAAATTGAGTTAATTATTGCGAATTCAACTCCAAATCCTGTCTCCTGTCAGTTCAATTCATGATTAACATCAATCCTTCCTCATTCAACCAATACTGACAAAATAAAGTAGATCTGGGATTGAGATAATTATTGCGAATTTAACACCAAACCACAGTATACATACAGTATGGATACTTGGCTAGTACCATAGATAAACGATAGCGTAAGTAGATATCCCATGGTATAGGGAGTTTGTGTCGCAACTTTTACTGTTATCTCAAGCCGATTAATGTCGATTATTGTTAATTTTTACTGTTTTGTTGGTGAGAGAGTGTATGAACGGCACAATTTGAGAGACTACCAGCGTCACACAGCTGCATGGGAAAGAACTACGTGAACTATCGGCTTGGGATAACAGTAAAACTTGCGACATAAACGCCCTATACCATGGGATATCTACTTATGCTATCGGTTCTCTATGCTAGTACCCTGTTGCAAAAATCCGCATCTTGTTAGGAACCGCCGCATTGTAATAGTATTGATGGTAGGTTCGGATCACTTTAATGAACCGGATCAATTGATCCCGTTCACTGCCACGAGCCAATCAGAAGACAAGGATTGGAACTTCCCAAGGTCACGTGACGTGTCTAGTATTTGCGCCATGTGAAAAGCATTGGTTAGATAGGCGTTTTATTGACAGTTTCCATTCTGTACCTATTCTGTGACCAAACTGACAGTTTTATTCATGTTTAACATCAATCCTTCCTCATTAAACCTATGCTGACAATATGAGCTGAATCTCAAGGCATATTTGTTGCAATAACAACAACTGTTTTGTATCGAAAATTGTTTCAAATAATGCTTTTAGTGGTTATAAGCACATAAGCACGTCATTTGCAGTAGGTATGCGGCTTTGAATTCTGGGAATTGGTGAATTTCGTATTAGGGAAATTATATAGGGTGCAATTGTGGGGTACATAAGGGAACTTACAGTATAATCAATTATATTCCAGGAAATGTGCGTGAGTACAGTAGTATGTGGATATATTTATCAATGGTGAGGTTCATGTTATTAGTATCCGTCCCTGACAGTCCATTGATAGCAGTATCTGATTGGTGTTGCTATCCTTGTCTGTCATTCAACAAAGCAGATATCGCTGTCCTTTTCCAACTCCGCAAAGTTGCCAGATCGGTTTTCAACAATGCAGAAGCATAATTGATTAACAATATATATCCAATCTCAATTATGGAAATTTATTGTTAGATTATTGAAAAGTATTTTTATTAACAAATGAAAAGTGAATATTTATTTTTTTCCTCCACCTACTGTCTAAAAAGCCTACTTTACTCCCTGAAACATAATACTAAAGTGTCACTTTTTCGCTCTCGGGAGGAAAAAACAGAAAAACTCCCTAGAGTGTAATAGTGACTCCATTTAAATAACATGGGAAGCATCCCTATTTTAAAAACTTACATTTGAAATAGGTTAGAAGGTCTAAGCTCAGATGAGGAAGCATATATTATAGAGTAGTCATTAAGCCAACTAAATTCAATACCTCAACCAGACATTCCATCAATATATGAAATATATATTTTGTAAAATTATTACAAACTTTATTTCAGTATACTATAAAAATGTAAGAATATTTTTTCTTTATTCCATGTTATTCAAAATACCAGCCAACGAATATTCCTCATTAACGAGCCATTGTTGTTACAACTTTTGCCGACAGATAGCGCTGTCGGCGGTGAACTGTGTGATTACAAGACAGCTGTTTAATTTTTAAGTTATGTTGTACATATTTTACTGGTCACGTAAGTTTTTAAAAATTATTTCATTTGCAGTTTTTATAAAAATGTAGGCGGAGGAAAAATGTTGTGTACATCACGAGTAAAAATGTTTTTTCTCCCTCAGGAAAATTGTTGCCCTCGGCTTCGCTTCGGGCTTCAAACTTTCCCCTCAGGGAGAAAAAACAGTACTTTTCACTCTAGATATCCAATAACTATAAATTCATGTCGAAGAACTTTGTATCTTCATCGACAGGTTTATATAGGTGGAGTTGTTTCAAATTATACTGTTCGTGTGACAGAATTCACGAGTGTTCTGAGATTCCTCTGAATTCGAGAACATTCTACCGAATACAAGAAATGAACACTAGGTTGATATGAGGTTAAACTAACCTCAAAGGTACATGTGTACACGTAGAGTAATTCCAAAATATAAGAGGTTAATATGAGGTTGAACTAACCTTAAAGGTACATGTATACACGTAGAGTAATTCCGAAATATGAGAGGTATACACATTTTGCAAGAGTGGCTTGAAACATCAATAGAATGGGACTTATTGATATAGTGTTCATAAGAGATGCTCTAACAGAGGAGTGAATTTCACTTCAGAGATTTGACGATCCATCAAAGACATGCTTCGAGTTACGTGCAAACATCCAAAACAAACATGTGATACAATCATGTAGGAACACGAGATACAATTATGTTTGCTCAACAATTATTTCTCCGGGGGAATACAAGGAACAATTTAGAGACGAGCAAATCATAGGATGCACCACATGCTGTCTTAATTGAATATTTGAGTTGAAATGTGTTACTATCCTTCTCTCTCGCTCTGTCTCTCTCTGTCTGTCACTGCCTCTCACTCTCTTTTTCTCTCTCTCTCTCACGCTCTTGCACCTCATTTATATACATCTTGTTATCACGTTTCCCACATCTCTTTCCAAATCATCTCAAGATCTCTCTCTGTCTATCTCTCTCAATCTCTCACTGTCTTTCTCTCTCAATCGCTCTCTGTCTTCCTCTCTCAATCACTCTATCTCACACTTCCTCTCTCAATCTTTCTCTCTCACACACTTTCTCTCTCTCTCTCTCGCACCTCATTTATCCACATCTTGTGATCACGTTCCCCACATCTCTTTCCAAATCATCTCAAGCTCTCTCTGTGTCATTATCTCTCTCTCGCTCCTCATTTATCCACATCTTGTTATCTCGTTCACCTCTTCTCATCTCAAATTCGGTGATAAATGTTGCAATTCGCAATTAGTGGAAGCCGAGCAATTGAAGTATGCAAGCAACTAATTAAATTTGGCATACTTTATTAATTGCGCTATTATTACGAGATCACTCATGAGTTTATTACGTTGGGAATGTGGGGATTCATTCACCATTTTTCTCCAATGATTCATATCATATCATCATATCATAATTTCTTTATTCATAAATTTGTGAAGTGTATACAATGAATAGTGTCATAAATATATATCTTTGATTAGATACAATTAAAAATAAAAACATAACAAATAAAACATCTACAGAATACAACAATACAAACATACAATACAATTCAACTCATAGGAGCTGATCTCATTCATTCAGATATTCTTCGATATATAAAGAGCTCTTCCAGGTAAATATCTCTTTGATTCCAATATGAATTTATTGGGATTCAGCTCTTGTTGGATTCGCGTCGGTAGCTTGTTATAGAACTTGGCTCTATGTATGTGGGCTTCTTTGTAGAACTCAAGTCTATGGCTTTGCAAATGTAAAAGTTTATCTCTGTTTTGAGTGCTGTACTATGATTATGTCCTAACGTAAAAATATTTCCAAGATTTTTTTCACACACATAATTGTCTCAAAGATGTAAAGACTGTTAAACTGTCATTATATTCAAGTGAGCGAAATGTTCTTTGACTGATGCTATGGGGTCTAGTGTTAAAATATTCTATAGCGGTTTTTGTGATTTGAGAATTGAATCCATGTTCTGATTTGAAGTAGATCCATAAAGACTTATACCAAAGGATATTATAGAGTGTATGTAGGCAAAATAAATCATTTTCCTCGTTTCCTTTTTACAAAAGGGAGACATTTTTCTAAGAGCATATAATCCACTCGATACCCGTGACAAAACCCTTGTTCATGAGTTCATCTCTCTCCCTTGTGACAAGAAAGCTTTGTCAACAGATAGACAAGGATAGCAACACCGATGTCAATCAATTCTCCCATTATAATGTGGACTTAACTATAGTTTCAAGATCAATTCATACTACCATAGCCATACAAGGCCCCAGCCTACGATATTGCAAAGTCAGAGTGTGGGCCTAGAATCTAATACATGATTGGTGGAAAAGATCAGCTGGTATTTTTTGAAATCTTTTCCACCAATCATGTATTAGATTCTAGGCCTACACTGCGACGTTGCAATATCGTAGGCCGGGGCCTTGTATTGGAGGTGGATATGATACTACTAAACACAGGCTGAAAGACTCAGGGCGTTTTCTTTTTTTTCACTCACTTGGAAGAACATTATCATTATCCAAAATCGTAATACTAGTAGTTCTGTGAACAGTAGACCTCACGCAGTATTCTCATCCACAAGTACCTGATTGAAACTATAGACCTTATGGAAATATAGCAATAGACTGGCTTCTCCACACATCTGTGTAATCACTTGTCAGCTGATTTATGATGAACAATATTATTCTATAGTCTGATTTTTACTCTAATATTGGCTTATGAAGAAGGCTCTTTTTTCCTTTTATATTATTATTCTTGAAATGCATAATTTACAAAAACCTTGTATATACGTCAACGCGCAATTGAAAAAGGAACATAACTGTCAAATTTCATGAAAATCTATTACTGCGTTTTGCCGTAAATGCGCAACATATAAACATTCAAACATTTAAATATTAAGGGAAATGCCAAACCGTAGACTTGAATTTTAGACCTCACTTCGCTCGGTCAATTACGATAGAAAGTTTTTTGTCTGTCTCTTAGAGCTAGATATTCATTTTTCTGCTATTTTACTATTTTTGAATGGATGAAATCTTTCTCATCCAATCCAATGAGGTTTAATAATTTAACAATAGAGGTTCCATCCATATTGTGCTCCTCTTTAATGTTGCCAGGAGGAAGAGCATATTTATGTTTGAGTAAAACTTCAAGAGAAAACATCATATTTCCAATAGAGTTTGATTAATTGATTGAGTACTTTATTTATGTAGATTACAGGACATATAAATGTCCATTCTCCGGAAAGAACATTCAAAATATCCTTCCCACTAACTCTCTACCAAAAGAGAGAGATAGAGAGAGCCAACCTCATGTTATATAAATGATATACCCTCAGACACCACCAGCAACCCTTGTGGATAGGAGCCAATCTAAATAATTGTATCACCTCCACGCTGGTGCAACCACATAACCCTAAACCCGTCCAAAAACCCCCCAAGAGGTCATACCCAAGCATAAATACAACTCGACACGCCATTGGCTGAGAGGGAGGCATATTTTTGGCGGGAGGCCGCGCTGATTGGTATTTGGGGTCCGTGCTCAACCCCCCCACAACCACACCCAATGTCACCGCAAAACTAATGATTCACTTGTATTGCC
>NW_024092241.1:0-15697 GCF_014356525.2 Nilaparvata lugens | reverse complement strand
TATTTTGAGCATGTAGGTCATGAGAAGATGACTTTGAGCAGCTGGATTCCGTGGGTTGTTACTGAGACCCTTGTTACATAACACACACGCTACTGATAAACATTCATGTTGAATGAACACACACGCAACCAAGTGATGGTTGCCTCTTTACAGGGCGTTGAAATGGATGTGCTGCAGTATGGATATGAATATTGGTATCATATGTGGGAGAGGTCATTAACAATTTGCGCTCTGATCGTTTGCAGACCTGAGTCAAACAAAATATTCCTTCTCCACCCACGATCTACATCAATCGACGCTTCCATCAGCGTATATGTGTGATATGAGAGAGCGGTATTCGGCCCGAAGCTTTCGCTTGCTGAGTTCAATCAGTTTACAGAAAATGATCTTCAAAAAGGACGTGTGAATGATTTTGCATTGTATCCGAGATCCTCCATGTACTGTCATAGAAAAGTAAAATGTAAATCATACTTCAAATTAGAAATGGAATCGTCTTTGATTTATGCTCAATCATAAGTTGATATCCATAGTAGCCTACCTTGATGCAGGGATACATTACATAATCAACTTTCACTCAATTTTTGCTGATAAGTGCACAGAATAAGTGAACTTTTGAGCTTGGACGTTCAGTGTCCTATACAGAAGTATGCTTTACTCACATCGTATATGCAGCAAATGATTCTAAATTTGTAATATGATTGATGAAACTACATAGTATACTACAGTAGTAGTTAGGCCTACCACGAGTACACTAGTAGTAATATGAACCTGAATGAACAGTCTTAAATAAGAACTTATCCCAGCTTGAAAATATGGGAACTGTTTTTTATAGAGCCTTTCTCGTAGATGATCAATCAATCATGCAAAGTAAAGTATCAACAACATAATAATAATACTCAGGATAAGATTCAAGAAAGGAAAATTCACTTTTATGGGTGAATTTTGAATTTTTTTGTCGAATATTGGACGATAAATATGACGAACTTGAATAAAAAAAAAACTGGAATAGCTTATGACAAAACTTCAACACAGCTCACATGTTTCCTAATATGCAAAAAAAACAAATATTTCTGTACTTCATTTTGTATGCAGGAACAGTTTTCTAGAGTTAAGAATACAAAGAGGCTCTCGACCCGGTCATTGATTGAACGTTGAACTATGAAAACACAGTATCGGCTTTTCCATTTGAATTTTTGTGTCTTTGCCACTCACTTCTAGAGGCAGTTGCTACGCTCACGACTGAATATCTCAAGCAGAGCTGAGCGGCTCCATGGATATTTGCTCCGGATGAAAAGTATCGGAAATCGCTAGCCATACAGAGTACCCGGACAATAAATCTCTTTTTAAAGACCGTATCACTTGGAATGGAAATATAGAGAATGGGAAATGGGGAAATGAGGATCACGAGGCTGGAAACTTCTAAGAGACATTCAGCAAATATCCTTTCAAGGATTTATTGGAAATGTATAGGTATAAAACTCCAATACTTCTTGCACCGTTCAACAGAGCACGGAGGAAAATTTTTATTAAAATCTGACATGATGTCAGAAATCCTCGGATGAGTCCATTTATTGAACCTCAAAAATTCCAAATAACATTCCTACGAGAGAGTTTGCAGGAATATATTGTGTAACTACTCAATCGTTGAGTAAAACGTTTTATTTGTAGGATTTTATTACTTTTAAGGGCCGTTTCCACAGTGTAAGTTTAAGCTAAAGCTTAAACCAAATCTGGATTTTGTTTGGTTTAAACTGAAATTCCGTTTGCACAGTATCAGTTTAAACTCTGTGTTGAGTTTAAACCTCTGGGAAAGTTTAAACCTCCAAAGCAGGAGGTTTAAACCAAATAATTTGGATTAACTTGACATCTGTAAAGATTTGATTGGAAAACAGCTGATAGTAAATTATTTTTCGACGGTTGTTTCTAATGCCTCTGTAGAGGATAATAATATTGATTTAGGTTATAGTGGATTATTATTTGAATGTAAGAATAATTAGAATGGAGGAATTGATAGAAGTTTTTGATGCGATTAATAAAGATGACTGCGAAGAAATCTTAAAACTGAGAAAAATTGGGCAAAAACGAATGATTTTAATTTCTGGGATGATAGAGAATTTTCTTAACGGTTTTGCTTGAGTAAAGCAACTGACAATCCAGTATTTGATAAAATAAACCACTTGATAGAAAATAAGACAATAATTTTTAACAGTGGTCTTTGATTAGGAAACATATTTTTAATAACACATAACTGGGATATTTTGCTTTCGAGAGATTTCTAATAAACGAGGAAGACCGAAGTAGATTTAAGCGTAACAATATAGCTTTTTTAAAAACATTCTAAAATATATTTGGTGCCTACTAAATATAAGTTTGTATCTAATATAGCATTTCATCATTTTTTGAAGAATTTCTTGATCGCTTTTCACTTTTATTACCGTACAACTTACAGCTCTGTGGATTTTGAACAAGGAAATAGTAGCTACATAACCTCAATTTACTGATCGTTTGTAAACAAATAACAAATTTCCTTTAAAAATCAGCCTTCCTGATATTATAAACAATGACATTCTATTACCAACTTAACGCTAAACTAGTTTAACTTAAACTGGATTAATAAATGCACTGAGAAAACCGATTCAAGTTTAAACTTTCAGATTAACTAAAACTCGATTAACTTAATCGAGTTTAGCAATCTATACTGTGCAAACGGCCCTCAATGTTCATAATTTTTGTAGGTAATTTGAAATTTGAATCTTTTTTCTTCTACCACTACTATTAATTTCCTGGTTTCTCTTTTTGTTCCTTTTTCCAAATGGTCAGAAAGTGATATTCTTATTAGTATAATTCAGAAGATATTTTTTTCTGGAAAAGAGATAACTAATAACAACTCCACCAAATCTACCTATTGTTTGCTGGCTATAATTCAATTATTGTTGAATTATTTTCCATCAAATTTCAAATGAAACATGATACTGTAACTGAAATCCATTATTATCATCATTACTGAACTATGATCATTCATATTCCCGAACCAAACGAAAGTCTTCACAGAGTGTGGGAGGAAGGTTCTTTTCCAGAATAGACGTGAATAGGAAATTGAAGAATGCTATAGAAGCTTTTTGAGAGATATAAAAAAGATTCATTAAAGCAAAATTGACTTTTCTCTATAAAGGGTGAAGTAATGAGGTAGCAAACAAGAAGTTCTGCTGATAAAGTTACTGCGGGTAATGCTTTTGTACTCCAGAGCGAAGCTCGGTGCCCCAATATTAGGCCTATTACTAATTTACAATAGTGAGTAAATATTATCTACTATACCCTGAATAATACTTAGATATAAATTTAATATACTTGACACTACTGACCAACGGAACATACTATGGTGGCGCATGCGCTCTGTATTGAATGATCTGTAGTTTCATGACCGCGCTGGCGTCAGTATCGGAAAATGAAATGCGGGCGGTCTCATAGATACAGCGCGAATAACACTATATTACCCTTTTTGAGATATTTTATATTCATTATAAAATAACAAATTAAAACAACTAGTTTCGATGCTTACATCATTTTCAAGTTTCAAACATGATATCCTATACTATTAAACGAGCAATCTCTGTTTATATTGTTGCGGGTTCCTACACTAATAAAACACTTGAGGCGATTTATACTGATTAGATTTATTACTTACAACACTATGACACACGGAGGTAAACTAGGAACAACAATGAACTGATCAGAACCTAATGAATTACACAGAATTATCACAAGCTTACGTTAACTAATATAAATAACTGTCACCAAGGAATAATAACTGTTTAAACAACTACGAACGTCTATTATCACTTTATCACTAGTCTGTCACGATTATTATCACTTCATCACTAGTCTGTCACAATGAGCAGAAGCGAACACTCCACTGTAGTTTCTCAAGCTGCTCCCCGACTGCAACATGCGTCATTTATTTATTTATTCAATCATTCAGAATTACACAACTTACAGAAAAGTACCACAGACTTATAAGCCCAAAACGGTTCCAATTCTAATTTATACAACAGTCCAATGTAAGCTATATTGGCTCTGTAGAACAATCTAGAATGGTGGAGAATACAGTAGAATTCTCCAGAAGGGTCTGGAGGTGTGGCGAAACGTTCCACCAGTCGCAGTGCATGGATGCACCAGAAAGTTCGCTGGCGCGCTTGCCATTGGTCGATGGTTCCCCTCACCAAAACCAGAACACACTGGAATAGTCTGGAAGCCCCCCTGCTTCACTGCGTCAACCCTCTGATGGCCCTACTTCCGCTGCATCCCATCTGAAGGCCCATTCATAACATTATGTTTATTGTATGTCTATATGTCACCGGATCTCCAAAACGGCTCTAACGATTCTCACGAAATTTGGAACATAGTGGGTTTGTATTATAAAATTTGATTGCACTAGGTCTCATCCCTATGTAATCTTCAATTTGTATAGAAGAGTTATGTCCGTAAGGTACATCGTTTTCAGAGTTATATACGAGAGACCAAAAAATGGTACCTTTGAACCACCCCCACCCCCTTAGAAGAGAGGGTAGGGATGGGGACTTTTAACACCTTCACCTCCTAACTACCCCAAACAGAACTGAGGAGTGAAAAATTGTCTTTCAAACTTTTGTCTCCATAACCTATCCTTGAATGGATTGATAATGTGATCTCACATCCGATTGATTTTTGTTCCCGTGGAACATAACACATTATATATTAGATTGTATTTGGATTATAATCATTTTTTTCTACTTTAATAAGGGAAGTATGATTATTGAAAATAATCCATACTAAGTTAAATTTGAAAATCTCAATGGAAGTCGAGCGACAAACTAAAAAGAAGCTTCTGAGAAAAGTGCAGTTGAGAGAGGTTTTAGTGAGGAGAGAGATGAAAATGTCCTCTTTCCAATAATGTTCGCGGGAAAAGAGAGGAAGTCAGACATCGATATCAGCCATCGTTATCGACAGGAAGTCCTTACACATCCTATTATGCATAAAGTATTTTATTATATGGAGAAAAATTCAATATCAAAACCAATATGATTTCGGTGATACGATGTGCTACAATATGAATGATCTCGAAACTACAATTTTTCAGAAGTTATTTTTCAATAGAAGTTACCAGTGGCTTCTTCAATACAATCAATCAATAGTTTATTTTTCCTTAATATAATGCATACATGAATGTCTATAATTACATGAATACAATTGACAAGTAACAAAATGAGTTAAAAGTAAAATAGTATTATTATTAAATACGGAAAGTCCCTGAAAAGGTTAAAAACTTTGGCGCAGGGACCGAGAAATACACATTACACATCTTCAATTTTCAAGAGCAATGACATAGTTTGTCATGAATAAGCGCAGACACAAATATTCTACAATGAATACAGTCACTCATATGAAATGACTATAGTGTGATAGTATAGCAGAGTGTAAAAAACTTTCAGTAGACTAATAAAGTCTCCACTATTTGTAGTTTCTACCAATGGGATATTTATTCCAAGGAAAAGGAGATATATCCTCATAAGGAATTCATTCAGAGCATCTTCTTCATCTTCTGTATCATCTGCCGTTATTCAATTTTCGAAAAATCAGCAGACGCTGTTTGAGAAACAAGCAAACAGTTTTCCAACAATCATTCATCTCCCCTTAGTAATTCTACTAAGAGCATTTCTACTTTCTACGTTGAAGTGTGATCTCTATTCTCTACACCAATCAACATTTCAATCTGAAAAAACGTACTTCTTTTTATTGAATGTGGAAGAGGATTAGTGTATTTTATAGGAAAGTATGAGTGGGTGGAATATAATGTGAAAAGAAAATGCTTGAGTTTTGGCACATATAAGTGTGCGCTAGTCTTTTCCATATTCGGAAAGCGATAACTCAGTTTATTGTTCAGTTGCTCACAATAGTGGTTTTGAGCCAAATTTCCATAAGTTTATGTTATAGTCGCGAGTCAAACTTTCTCTGCGAATTCAAATATATATTGACTGTTGAGAAAACCAACAACATCCAATACACTTGGAAATCTCTTGATTCATCAAAACATGACATTTTTTATTGTAGATCAACCATATAAATCTCTTCGGATGACGATAACTTGATCATGTTAAGTATGTAAAAATCTGTAAGTTATGTAGAGATTATGAGAATAAGCATTCATAGAGCACCAAACTACTAATCATTGTGATATCGATACATTTCTGTTTTGGTAAAAGTGTTTTGTTATCTTACAAGAATTATTCAGAAGGAAATATTCACCTTCACTCGAAATTGTCTGTTTCAATTCTTTATTTATAGAAGCTTCTTTTAAACATCATAAATTAAATATGTTGTCCTATATATCATCCCTAAGTTATGGAAGAAGAAATTGATAGTGCGCATAGTTATTGTTGAATTTAGAAGATGATAGGAAGCTATTATTGTATCTTATTAGATCAGAGTATGATTCTCAGAGTAACATGAGATAGAATTCTCTCTCCAGTGTTTACATGAGTAAGCTCATCCATGAAAAAGCACTATAGAAATTTCACACCCATATCTGAAGATTATTTACTGAAATCTTTGAAGAAATCTCCATTCAGCCGAATGGAGTTATCAAGGAACGGAATATGTGGTAACCCGGATATGGTTGCTACCTCCAAGAAGTGTTTTAATTGCTACTGGGTGCTGAGACAAACTGTCGGAGGTCTTCCAATGAGCGGTGACGTTAGATAACGAGCTGCTTGCATGGGGTAATATAATCATTGCCAAGACAATGGAACAGAAATCTGAACTGAGAGGGTGAGAGAAATAATATAGTGCGTGAACAGGAGAGTCCTCTCTCAGGAAAGGAGAATGAGAAGGTTACAATGATAACACTGCCTGGCCACGATTCCTGTTCAACCTTTAACATTGTTCTCCTCCGGTGCTTTCGCGCAATAGACCCACTTCCATCTCCTATTCAGCTTTGGCTCCCGCATCCGGATATGGTTAGTTTACATGTCATATTAGAATGATATTCATCTGCCGCAAACTGTATTACAGACGAATGTCTCGATTCAACAATTCTCGAACTCAACGTTCACATATCTCTACTGGTACTTCCATAATATTTCCAAGTAGCATGTATTTTTCCTGTTGTAATATGCATCAGTTTGAGGGTTTCTCTAGCTGGAAAGTGAATCTGCAGCATGAATTAATGGAATGAGTGACAAGCTTTCAGAATTCCGGTTGAAATGATTTCTTACTTTTTTGTCTAAGAAATTTATCAAAGGTTACATGATGAAATGTTACATCATAGTTGTACAGAATCCTAAAATTGTGAAAAAAATGATAAATTCTATTCCCGAAATAGATTTTATTCTATCATTGACGTACTCGATGATACTCAATTTAGCTGAATGGAAACGACATTGAATTTGACCATCAAATTAAGCTGAGAATGAAGATGTTACATGACTGACAGTGAAGAAGCAAATTAATAGCGAATCTTATCAGTGACCTGGTCAGAACGAAATTAATATAGATTATTTAGCCCAAGCTTTCAAGGTAAAAACAACTCAAGATTTTCATTCCAGCAAACATTTTCAATATCATCTTTTTCTCATGAATATATCCCTCGATACGGTACCTTGTCTTTTATTCTACCATTCACAGTAGTTCAAAATTCAAAGTTTATCAGGTAAGAGAATCATTCAAAACATTTTACACGCTGATAATAATTGACCGAGCAAAGTGAGGTCTAAGATTCAAGTCGACAATAAATTTTGCTTTTCTCTCTTTATGTTTCTATGTTTTTATGTTTGTTTATAAGTTTGTATGTTCCGCATTTACGGCTAAACGCGGTAATATATTTTCATGAAATTTGACAGATATGTTCCTATTCAAATTGCGCGTCAACCTAATTTTTGTATTTGAAGGATAATATAGAGGGAAAAGGAGCCTCCTTCATACGCCAATATTAGAGTAAAAATCAGACTATAGAATTATTCGTCATAATCAGCTGTCGAATGGATTATAAATTGCATGCAATTCATATATCTCGATTAGTCCAGTCACTATATACATTGTTTCATGCAATTTATATTGTACTTCTGATTTTTAATATATTATTTGGGTACATAAGAGAAGTCCAGAATCAATTTCTTCATGTAAAATTTCCTTGTGCTAGATACAGAGTGGCCAGCTTTCAGCTATTTCTGCCAAATCTCGTAATCGGACGGAAGAATTTCTATCGCCTTTTTTTATATACTAGAATTCTGAATAAAACGAGATCATTCGAAACTCTCTATCTTCAATGAATACTGAATTATAATTTTCCAAAATGAGTGAAATTTGAAGAAAAAGTCAATTTTGATCAACAATATCTTCCGATTGTTACCTTTTACATGTATAATTAACAATTACATGAGTTCATAAGAATATGTTCTATGAGAATCACCAGTTAGATGCACTTCATTTCAGTATTTCCTAGTGGAGAGGCGCGCTTAAGGACACCTCAAGGATCAAAATTTCAAACACTTATAACTTTTGACACAATGTCAGATTCATCTTACTACTCTCCATTCTTCTCGACTCGTCAAGGCGGTCCAAAATCATGCATCATAAGTCAAATTCGGTCGAAAAATGGAAAATTTATTGTTGAGTGTACTTAAGCCCATATTCCAATACACAAAAAATGGCCAATTTCTATATTCAAAGCTATGTATCTCGGTAATCCCTTATTATAAAAATCATTACTTGATCTTGAAATGTACAATAAATCTTATATTCC
This sequence comes from Nilaparvata lugens, assembly GCF_014356525.2. Lineage (NCBI taxonomy): Eukaryota > Metazoa > Arthropoda > Insecta > Hemiptera > Delphacidae > Nilaparvata > Nilaparvata lugens. Next base: position 6,921 of record NW_024092241.1, on the reverse strand, counting down.
ATCTGCTATAAACGATTCATGAAAAAATATGTTCGTAAAGTGAGATTTGATTGTTGAAAAAAATCCGTAAATTGTATATATTTATCTCATATTAACGGCTTCGGCATTCTATGATAGGGGAAAGTGATTCAAGATGGATTTTAGGCAACTGAGCTCGTAGAGGATGAATTTATCTACAAATTTGAATCATCGTGAGTTTCTATGATGTATCAGACTCGTTTTAGAAACTCTTGATAAAAAGTAAAATCACGAAAAAAATGTAAAAACAGAAAACGCTATTTTAAAATCTTCTGTAATTTTCGAATTCTATTTATAACGAAAAATATTTATTTATTGGGTGGGTAGAGCGGGACAATTGTCACATCCTCACTAGATTTGGAAATTTTATCATAATAAGTATTTCACAAGACATGCAGCTTTGAATAGAAATTGGCCATTTTTTGTATATTAGAATATGGGCATAAGTACACTCAACAATAAATTTTCCATTTTCGACCGAATTTAACTTATGATGCATGATTTTGGACCGCCATGACGAGCCATTTTTTGTATATTAGAATATGGGCATAAGTACACTCAACAATAAATTTTCCATTTTCGACCGAATTTAACTTATGATGCATGATTTTGGACCGCCTTGACGAGCCGAGAAGAATGGAGTGTAGTAAGATGGAATCTGAACATTGTGTCAAAAGTTATAAGTGTTTGAAATTTTGATCCTTGAGGTGTCCTTAAGCGCGCCTCTCCACTAGGAAATACTGAAATGAAGTGCATCTAACGGGTGATTCTCATAGATCATATTCTCATGAACTCATGTCATTATGCGAAATATCAATGTGAGGAAAATGTGGTTGGTATTGATGATTAAAGCTGAAAATTAGGTGTTTTTCACAATACAAGGAGGCATTGTTGTCAGGTGTACCTGGAAATCTATAGAGATAGAGCGCTATACCTGATCTCAGATTGTAGAGCACAAAATACGCCCAGAGGGATTTTGAATTATACATCCAAATTGTAACAAACGGAAGATATTTGTTGATCGAAAACTAAATTCATCAAAATTGATTTTTCTTAATTTTCACTGATTTTTGAAAAATCATAACTCAGTACTCATTAGAGATAGAGAGTGAGCCACAAATGGCGACCATGTGCTCTCCTAAAATTTAAAAATTGTAGATATATGTTATTTGTTGCAACACGTGCTCTGAACATATTGTATTTAGGAATATGAACGCTCGAAGAGCTAGAATAATAAGAAGAACCGTTTCTCGAAACTATTGAGAATGCATTTGAATAGCTTACCTAGCCAGATGACTGGGGTTATTATTCTTTTCAAAGTAGTTTGAGACAAAATCATTCTGTCATAGAGAATTGCTAACAATATATGATAACAGTAACGTCAGTCACTGACACGTCTACAATAGAAACCACATGGCCCACTGTGCTTTGTGTCAACCCTTGTATATATCTATAGCATAAGTTGATGGCAGGTAAATGAAGATTGTGAATAGCAATATAGATATATAGTTAGGAGAGAAGTAAATATAGATATGTGAGTTAGTTCACAATGTAACCACGTGGTTAGCATATGCTACAATTTTACCACGTGGTTAGCATATGAATATTATTGAAGCAATTATTTGATGATCAATTATTTGAATGGTGATCACATAAAACGATAAACATGATATATGAGTAAATGTATTTATAAATTAGGTCATGAAGTAGATTAGGCTATATGTATAAAGTATTCAACAAATATAATGTTATATAATAAATTATAATTTAATAATTATTATAAGCTAATTAAGTTAGTTGAATCCGAATTCATAGGCTAAGGACAAATTTGTAAATAGAATAAATTAGGTATATTTGATTGAAACATGTTGACAATGAGTATGAGAAACCTGCTTAATTAATTAAGTAGTAATTAATGGGTATCTTTAATTTGATTTATTCAACTCGATTGTAATGATGTACTGTATGACTTTGTATTTTGTTCATTTCATGTATTTATATTGAAGTATTTGCCATATCAGATTTATAAGATTGATCACTGTATTAATCAAATAGAATGCATTCAAATGTCAGTATCCAAACTTCAGAGTTTAAATATTGATAAAATATATGATATCATTTGTTTTAATAATGAAGGGGAGCCATAGTTTAAAATGATTTAACATAATAAACATTATAGTGAATTCAAATTGATATTTGAATCCATTTTGTAAGCAGAATATTAGCTGATGAGTTTGAGGGTAGGCGGAGCTAGAGGGCGAAGGGTGATGAGGGGTGGAAAATCGTGGTGCTAGTATATATGCAGGCAGACCCTGTCTTGCGAGTTAGTTGCATTTGAGTTGCAGAGTGGCAGTTAGTTGCAGTTAGTGGCAGTTGAGTTGCTGTTTGTTGCTGTGAGTCTCTTGGATTTTGGACAGTGTTCAGTGTAGGAGTGAGTTTTTGGTCTCAGACTTCAATTATCCTATAGGGAATTGACTGAGCCAGGTAAAGATTGTATTTAGAATTTTCAATTTTTCTCATTTCAAATCCACACCACCCCACCCTAAAAAGCCCAAATAACTATATCAAATTACATAGCATCAAAGTAAACAGCAAATTTAATTATTTAGCTCTTCTAAATACAAATCTGTAGATACAGTTTTAATTAACTTCTTGAAGCTTACAGTTGAAATTTTCTTCTAAGCACAAATAATAGTTTCTTAAAGCAAGGCTCCCCTAATCATTTTCATTCATTAAATTTATCAATTCTCTTATTTTTGACTATAATCGTATTTTTAACTAGAGGTGTTCAATATTTGATTTTATTACTTATTTTTCAAGTAACCTGATAAAAGTAATAATAACTGTTTGTTAAATTTTGTTGTTTAAAATTAAACTTGAACTGTTGTACTTTCAAAAACTTAATCATCTTGTATTTATATCTAATCATTACTATATTTTTTGATCATTTTTTATAATTTCATATAAATTTAAAGTTCAATAATAAATTCATAATTAACCTTTGTTTTGCCTTTCACTTTATACATTCCCTTACACACGACCCTGATCTATCTATCTTTATCTTTTTCTTCAATACTATTATTAGTTCAGTGAGTGAAATATAAGTATCCACACAGTGAGTGAAGTTACAGTAAAGTATTAATTTTATCAATTCAAATCAATTCAATTTTATTAGTTTAATTTTATCAATTCATAGTATTGATTGGCGCCGGGCAAAATACCGTATAGAGTGAGGGAGTTCGAAACCCACTCTAAACAAAGACCGAAGTGGGAAGAGTTCAAATGTCGCCGCAACTAGGGGCCAGATTCTGAGTTAATCTGCTGAAGTGTATCAAGTGGAAGTGCATAATAGTGAATTGGTATACACAATCATCTTCATTTGTGTGAAATTCTTATTAGTGTGCTACAGAAGTGTGATAATTATTATTATTAATTAGTATTGCCAGGTGGAAAGTTATCCGTTTAAATTCTTCAAATTCTCAGTGTTTAACCTATTCACTTGATTATTCTGTATGTGAATTTTTGAATTCGTATTTGGTGCACTCAACTATATGTAGATTTTTATATTGGTGATATGGAGTTTGATATTAGTAGAATTGGGTATAGAAGTAGAGAATGGAAGCTCTGAGTATAGTGTCATTTATATCTTTTGTATATTTTTTTATCCTCAAGCATCATAGAAATCTAATTTTGAATTTTTTATTTGTGGGTGTAGTTTATTAAACAGTATTTTAATCTTCTGTATGAACATTATTTGGGTCATGTATGAGCTTCGTGATAAGTAGGATTAGTAATAGGTTCGTAGTATAGGTTACCTATGTCAGGATATTTTCTTAGAAATAGGGTTGTGAATACACTTCAATCAGACACAATGGCAACAAATGAGAGCATCACAACAAATTTCGAAAGCAGTGAGGGCAGCACAGACAACACCATCGAGACTAGTGAGAGCATATTCGGAGAGCAGTCAGGAGCAATTTCACCGGAGATGTTACCGAATTCTGACATGGTAAATCAACCTGGTGACTCTCACGACGACCAAAACAAATTCCGAGTGAAAAAAGCTGTAAAGTAGGACTATCAGGGAAAGAAATGGACAAGATTTTCAACTTATTAACAAGTATGAGGGAAGATATGGGTGCCAGTTTCGAAGAAAGCCGGACAAGTATGAGCAAGCATTCGAAGAAAACAGTAAGAAATTGGAAGAAAACAGTAAGAAATTGAAGAGAATAAAAAGAAATGAACGAAAAGTTAGAAAGTTAGTAGCAATGTAGAACAGCTGGAGAGAAGATTTGAAAGAAAATGGAGGAAAAACTAAAGAGATTTGTGGTGAAATAGCAATGAAAATAACAGCAGTTGAGAAAAACGTCGAGAGAATAGATAAGAGACTTTCAACAGAGATCGCATCGGTGAGAAAGGAGCTATCAGAGAAATCAGGTGGAATGGATAATGCAGCCTTTAAAAGATTTGAGGAGCAGCTCGCGGAATTTTACAGAGAGAAGGAAAGGATGAGAACGGAATTCGAGAAGGCCAGGACAACCGATTATCGTCAACACCAGCTGTAGGGGATCGGATGAAGTGCCAAAATTTGAGAAATATCTGGAGAATCCTATGCAATTTTTGATTAAGTTGAAAGAATATTTGCGGCGTAGTGGAAAAATTAACTGGAGTGAGCAATCAAGCATCATTGAAAGTCATTCGATAGTCAACACTCAGCATGGTGGATGATTATTCAGGCTAGCATTGACTCTCTTGAACAATTTGAGGAGCGTTTCACTAATAAATTCTGGAGCCAACTCACTCAAGATTCAGTGCGAGAGAGATTGAGAACCGGAAAATTTATTAGAGGGAGGAAATTAAACGCAAGTGAGTACTTCATAAAGCAGATGCTCATTGCAAGGAATTTGACACCGGCACTCTCGGATGAAGAAATCATAATAAAACTAGTCAAACACTATGGAACTGGACTGGAAACAGCTAAATTCAATAGGAATGTTAAGACAGTGCCCGAGATGGAAAAACTATTGGAAGAATGGAGCTTGCAAAATATCGATGTTGAAAAGAATGATGATTAAGGGAGAAGCGAGAATTTAAGGAGGAGAAGATTTCGGTTCAAAGAGAGGAACGAAAAAGTCCGCCTATGAAGAGAAGGGAGAATGTTAACATCATAAACGGACAGCAGCGTCGGCACAACAATCATTTCAACAATGGAGGCAGAGGAGGTAGGAGATATGATTCAAATTTTCATGGAGGTGATCGACGTAATGATTACCAACAGAGTCCAACAGGAGAGAAAGGAGAAAAACGATATCATAAACACGAAAATTCTGTAGAGGAGCTTCATGAAGGAAAACAGAGTCAACAGTTTGAAGAAAGGAATCCACAAATGAAGAGAAGACAATATGGAAATGATAATTTCGGATCAAGTGGAGCAATCAAGCATGAGAACTACTCGCAGAGAAGTAAGGCTGATGACAATGAAAACACCTGTCAACAGAGAACTAACTGGAAAAGAGGAGGACAGAATGACTACCGAGAAAGAGGGTCGTTTCCAGATGATGACTGGAGGAGAGGTGGAGAAAAATGTGGAAGATAATTATCAACTCATTAACTAATTACTACCTGGAATGATTTTGGACTGTGGAACTGTAAATAGACTGAATAATGTAAATAAATAGCATTAGTGTGAATAGATAGTATTGAAGAAATCATAATAATGAGGAAATGGACAGTAGCCTGTGAACAATTAATAAACAATGAAGGGAGGACAACAAATGACTCACAAGAAGGGACAGAATGAAAGTGTAAGGGCTAGCGTAGAAAGAGAAAGTGGTAACACCTGCGAAATGAGCGAGCGACATGAGAAGGAGTGAGATGGAGAATGTATTGTTCACAGAGTAAACAAGCCAGTAAGCATTGTGCGGAATTCACACAAGGGGTGGATTGAGTAGCCTTATTGTGTGAAGGATGCACCATGCTGAAAAACTTAACTGTAAATATTCATAGCTTATAGTATTAATTGTACAGTACAGTATGATGAGGAAAGATAGAAACGAAGGAGACGGAAAAAATGGAGCAGCGGACGTGGTGGACATCATCAGATTACGAGAGTCACTAGGCTAACGGCCAGTCAGAATTCCACGTAACATGCAGCATCCAATGATCTGGTTGTACAGCGATGGAGAACTACAGTGATCTTCAAACTTCTAGACCGTCCATATGAACTCATGTTGTGGTGTCTGAAGTGTGAGAACATTAATTTCATCACGTAGTTTACTCTTAATTACCATCCTTTTATTGTTTATGTCGCAAAGACTAAACTCATGTTTCATTTAGTATTTGCTCTTGAGAGGGGGGTTTTGAGCCACAAATGGCGACCATGTGCTCTCCTAAAATTTAAAAATTGTAGATATATGTTATTTGTTGCAACACGTGCTCTGAACATATTGTATTTAGGAATATGAACGCTCGAAGAGCTAGAATAATAAGAAGAACCGTTTCTCGAAACTATTGAGAATGCATTTGAATAGCTTACCTAGCCAGATGACTGGGGTTATTATTCTTTTCAAAGTATTTGAGACAAAATCATTCTGTCATAGAGAATTGCTAACAATATATGATAACAGTAACGTCAGTCACTGACACGTCTACAATAGAAACCACATGGCCCACTGTGCTTTGTGTCAACCCTTGTATATATCTATAGCATAAGTTGATGGCAGGTAAATGAAGATTGTGAATAGCAATATAGATATATAGTTAGGAGAGAAGTAAATATAGATATGTGAGTTAGTTCACAATGTAACCACGTGGTTAGCATATGCTACAATTTTACCACGTGGTTAGCATATGATATTATTGAAGTAATTATTTGATGATCAATTATTTGAATGGTGATCACAT
>NW_024092240.1:0-16494 GCF_014356525.2 Nilaparvata lugens | reverse complement strand
CGACCAGTCTGGGATGAATTAAGCTACCGTCTAGATGTCGTAGAGTCTCAACGGAGGGCACAAAGAACACTTATAATATCATCAAAACTCGATACTTCTGTGAATAACGATGTAAAATTGGTTTCTGTGGCATTATTTTAAGATGAATATAACTGTTTGAAATTGGGTCTTCTTTTTGAAACTCCTGGTATCTCTGTCATAAATGATACTGATATGACAAAATTGGTAGATGGGATACAAGGTAATACAAGGTAATCCTTGTATTATTTTTTCAATATGGGGGATCGAGCTCCGCTCGGGAGTTGATAGGCATAGGTATAGATAATTTAAAAGGAAGAAATCAAAAAATTATCCTTGAAATTTAGTATTTGCTTGAGAATTACCAGTATGTACTATCCAATAACACATATCATATAGAGATTGAATCTGAAATGATGACCCCTGAAGTATGAAGGTGAGCGGTGAAAGAATGTTGGAGTAGGTACAAAATAAAAAAAACAAGAGTAGGTACTTGCATTCAAATACAATACACCATTTTTTTTCAAATAATCTATTTAATTATTTTGATAATTTGATAGATAATCTCTATACTTATAAAAGGCTAAGTCCCGAAAGACTGAAATCACACCACAGCCCAAACTACTGAGCCTAAAAACTTGAAATTTTGCACGATTGTTTATGGTAGCCTGAAAACATCCACTAAGAAAGGATTTTCAGAAATTTGCCCCCCTGAGGGAGCTGGGGCCCCCCCAAAATTTTTTACTTTTTAACCGCTCATTGCACAGCAAAGTCATGAGAACTTTTTTGTTCAGCTACGAAAAAAAATTAGATCTATGCAGAAAAATTTCGATCAGGAGCACAGGGGGTCCAGGAGAGGGCATTTTTCGAAAATTTTGATGTAAAATCACACTACAGCTCAACTAATTGTCCTACAGACTTGAAACTTTACACAAATATTCTTCAATATGCTAGACGCGCACTAAGAACGGATTTTGAGATATTTTGCCTCTAAGGTTTCAAAGGATGAAAAAGGATCCTATTAAGTAAGGTTATGAACATGGTAAGGTGAGTGCCATATGAAATGAGATAATTTATCTATTGACATGTGATATTCTAACATATGTTGTAATCATTGGAAATAACAAAATAATATGATAGAAATTCAAAAAAGAACATCTGTTCTATTATTGCTTTCTACCTGATTCCACTCAACCTCAATAATATTGTTCTGATATGTTTAAACATGTTTAATAATATTATTATTATTGATATAATAAAAGTATTGTTTAATAATTAATTATTATCATTAATATAATATAGTATTGTTTTGGTAATCAATAATATTTTTATTTTCACAAACTCTGTATAATAATTTATATGGTGAATGTGAAACAGCTGCATCAAAGAATTATCTCAAAAACATATGTTTAGGAAAACCATAGTTTTGAACTTCTTTTCCTGATGCAATGTATAAGCCTACACGTGGCATGTATGTTTAATTTTTTTCAGCTAGAACAGTTTTTTGAGACTGCTAATAAACGTCTACAGTTTTATCAATGCTGTTTCGGCAATATGAAAACGCATGCAGTTAATATGTCTTTAAATAAAGGTGTTGATATCTACATGATAATTATTCTCTACCCTTTTTATTTAATTAAAATTTCAAAATATTCACGCCTTGATAGAATGATTGACTCACTGTACAGTCAGTCGAAAATTTAATATTGGAATGAGGGGTATTTTGGCGAGCTGAACAAAAAAGTAAGGTCCTATGCACCTTTTTGATATTATTTCTTCAAATGAAAAATGAGTTTTGTGGGTTGTCAAAACTCCCCCTGAAAGAGAACTATTCATTTTATCCTATCTTTTAGTAAAATAACAATGATTTCTGCATTGATAACATTCTATCTCGCCAACAAGAATCGAACTCTTTGTGAATTTAGATATGACTACACTTTAGATTTATATAATTCTATTAATAAATTCATGGAAATTGAAGTACTTTTTTCAGTTAGATGATGAAATTGATTATCAATAGAGAAAATGATTATATTTTATCAATATAGAATTAGTTGAATGAATTGTCGATGTACTGAGTTCTTGGTCAACAATAATTCAATATTGGTATTTATCCAATCATTATTTTTTTCAGAAGTTATTTCATTTGAATTGGAAAATATGTATCAGCTCCTATCAATTAACATTCATAACAATGAATTCTTCAAAACATGATTTAATCAAATAAAAATTTCTCATACTTCTGTATCCATGTTCGCATGTTTTCCACTCGTGATGGATAGCTAAAATATTGTGGAGCGAGCTGCATGGCGAATTGTAATCGAGGGCTCTGATTGGCTGAAAAGTTCAGCGTTCGGAGTGAGGTGAGGCGAGCAGTTAGAACAGAGGCACGGCGAATGGTTCGAAGTGCGGTACGGCGAATGATTAACAGCTGATTTTTAACATTATGAAACATAATTATGCTCATGTTCGTTGAAAGGCAAGATGTTCGGAGGAATGCACGGTTTGCTGCGCGGTTCGAGGTTAGATACGGCATCTGTGGACGCACCTTTAGTTGTTACAGGACATTTATACAGATCACAGGCCAAAGCAACATAATAATCTATCTTCTTCTTATTTTTCTTCTTCTTCTTCTTTTTCTTCTTTTTCTTCTTCTTCTTCTCTTCTTCTTCTTTTTCTTCTTCTTCTTCTACCTATATCTAAAAGGCTAAGCCCCGACAAACTGAAATCACACCACAGCCCAAACTACTAAGCCTAAAAACATGAAATTTCGCACAATTGTTTATTGTAGCCTCAAAACATCCACTACGAAAGGATTTTCAGAAATCTGCCCCCCCCCTGAGGGAGCTGGGTCCCCAAATTTTCACTTTTTAACCGTTCATTGCACAGCAAAGTCATGAGGAACAAGACTCAGGTACGAAAAAATCAGATCTATGCAGAAAAATTCCAATCAGGAGCACAAGGGGGTTTAGGAGAGGGAACTTTTCGAAAATTTTGATGTAAATCACACTCCAGATCAAACTAATTGGCCTACAGACTTAAACTTTGGACAAATATTCTTCAAACATGCTAGATGCGCACTAAGAACGGATTTTGAGATATTTTGCCTCTAAGGATTTCAAAGGATGAAAAAGGATCCTATTAAGTAAGCTTATGGTAAGGTGAACTCCATATGGGACTGAGATATTGACACATGATATTCTAACATATGTTGTAATCATTGTGAAGCTTAAAACAATTTCATCAATTAGCTGATCGAATTGATTTTGCGTTGATTGAGAGCGCGAGCTTGCCACGTGTTTGTTCCATTGTTGTATGCTTGGCCAGTTCGGTTTGCGCCTTCTATCAGCTGCATATTGAGTCTCATACACTCCGATTAGAACAGAGCACAAAGGTTTTCTTTGGTTAGGAGTTTGTTTATAATTCTTTTTTTTTAATTTAAATTTTATTGCCATCAAAAATCACATTGAAAACTTTCTTAATAGACAACAAGATTACAGAAACAAAATTTCAAACATATACCTACATTTATTTGTAGCACGGCTAGAAAAAGACAAACTTGAGTACTAGCCGTGATTTTATTAAATATAACTTAATATATATTTTTGTAAATAAAAATTACGAGTTGATGAGAGATGGGAGTAATTCCTTATGTTTGATCCAAATGGTTATTCATAATACAGTGGTCGGGGTCACTGCAATCAAAATTTTTTTATTCTGTGCGGTAGCTAATAAATTTCATACGTATTGATTGTCCATAATGTATCCAGTGTCCATAATGGAAGTAATTGAACTACTCAAAATTAATGGCTTACTGCTCCCTCATAGATTTATAGTATTCTGGTGATTGAGCCTGTCTTTTTCAGCGTTGTCTATTAATAATAAAGCTTAATTTACAATTAGCTTACCCAGCAAACTTCGTACTGCCAATGTATCTCATGTTACACTTGACTTTATTTGAAGTATGACAGTCGTAAGGCCCATGACGGCTTAAATTATATATTCAGGCGGTGGAACATTCCCGAAAGGGAACTCCCCACCAACAAAAGCCATACGAATTTATTTATTTTTATTTGGTGAATCATGAAATTTATCTGACAATCAACATGTTTATTTACATCTCAATACGGACTTCCTATGTGCTTAGTCATGCAGCATTCATTATTCCGAAAACATATTATTCTTCTCAATCAATTGGTAGTAATATCTATCAGTAAAGTTCTCAATTCAGAAAAAAGGTCATATCAGTGTTTCAAAGAAAAATATTCAATGTTTTCATAGCTGTAGATTGTCGATATATGGTCCAGGAAATATGCGAAGTACGATGAATCACACAGAATTCCATATTCTTTCCATTTTATGATGAATATAAGCTAAGCTAAATTCGAAAAATTGTATAGGCCTATTATTCTTTCATTCTTCAGTAATTAATTAATTAATGCAATATGAATACTATACATATATACTATACAATATACTCACTTTCATTAAGTGAATATTTTTTTCAACATTTTCCAGTTTCTCAATGATAAGGGAGTGACAATTATTTTTGTATAGGTCTTCTAAGGAACCATTATCAACAGCTGGTACCAATCAACTACACTTCAACTCCAAACTACCGTTTTAATACCAGTACACAATAATTTATCACAGGGTGATATGTTTATTACAGCTGGTAACTTTAGATGCTAAATCATATTATCACAATTATGATCTTGAATCATGATCATATTTTCGTCTTCAGTAGCCGCTCGGCCGAAAATTTCGAAAACATATGTCTGTAAAATGGATTAATAATAATTATTATCAGCCCCCCTATTAAAATTCTGTTCAGAAACCATCCCCAATATTCACACAACATATTCTCAAAGTTTCATGCCGTTATGTCAATTAGTTTTCAAGTCTACAGGGAACAAACAAACATACAAACAAACATACAAAGAGACATTCTTTTTTTATAAATAGATTTCCATTCGGCTCAAACAAAAGCCTCTCTAAATGAAGGTAGAATAATAAGGATTCAGTTCTGTTGTTTAACATTTTTTCAAATCACTTTCAAAAAGTTCATGTAGTACCTACTATTGTGTTTGAGACACTTCTGGCGCTATCATAGTTTCACCACTATTCTGTTCCACAGTCCTATCTCTTGCAGTCGTTAACTATATCTATAATAATTATATAAAGTAAAGAGCTGGCTTATGCACGTACGGGATAGGATAATTATGTTTGACGCATCATCACGACTGAACTACTGGACTAATTAACTTGAAATTTTGCTTATAGATTCTTAATTAACCAAGGATGGTTATAGGCCTATTCTCAATTCTTCAAAATTTCATTATGTCAAGTTTTCATTTTGTCAAGTTTCAAAGTAGATCCTTGCGAAGCACGGGTTCTTGCTAGTAATATTATATAAATAATTATATATGAATTTGATTATACTCAACATCATTTGATATTCGATCTAATATTATATTATTACTTGAATGCCGCATTGTTTAGATATTGAGGCTATGAATAATAATTTCAAACCAAGTTTACAAAAAAATGGCAAATTGGGCTACTGCGCATGCGCTGCGGCTAGGGAAGAGTTGATAATTAGACAGCTTTGCAGCCCATGTAATATCATCAATATCGAGGACCGAGCTTCGCTCTGGAGTACAAAAGCATAAAAAAGCTTAAAAAGGTATTACGAAAGAAGAAATTAAAATAACATTCATACAGAAATGTTCTATCTAATCACAGTAAATCGAAATCAATTCCCAGAGGAATGCAAAAATTTCCCTCACAAAAGCCCAGTTGCACAAAAGTTAAATTTTAATCCTGATTAACTTCACGTGAACCAAATCAAAGAAGACCATTTCAAAAAAATTGATATACTGGAATTAATCAGGATTGAAAATTGCCCGCTTTTTGCAACCAGCACCAAGTACCCAGCACCAAGTATTGAATAATTACAAAAGTTCAGCAGCTGAGTCATAATTTTGATACAGTCCCACACACATGAACTCGCTCACTCACTTCCATCAGCAACAGACGACGGAATAATTATTATTTTTAGCTGTTTCTCCAAGGATGAATAACAATTACCTTTTAATATCCTTCAGTGAGTTTTCTCAGGATGAGACCTAGTGCAATCGAATCTTTATATTAGAAACCTACTATGTTCTGAATCTCGTGAGAATCGTTAGAGTCGTTTTCGAGATCCGGTGTAATACAAACAAACAAACATATAAACATAATAAACATCCAAACATATAAACAGAAGTCGCTCGTTCAATAGTATGGGATTATTACTTCTTCTTCCACTTAAATAGTGAAAGAAAAAGAAGAAAATGAAAAATATGAATTTTCTTCTTATTCTTCTTTCTCTCTTCTTCTTCTTCTTCTTCTTCTTCTTCTTCTTCTTCTTCTTCTTCTTCTTCTTCTCCCGCATTCAAATCATCATTCAACAAAGCTCAACAATACAACTCTCTACAGGTGTAGAAACTCAGTCGGCAGTAATTTTGAAATTTTCAAATGTGCCGCCAAGCGCCGTTACCATGGCAACCGGTAAACGGCACGCAGCAGCCATGGAGGGTCTGCCGGCCGGCAGGTAAGCACGTCGCTTGTCATAACTTGTCAAAATTTGACGGTGACCTCTGCCTTTGTTATGACAGTCGCGTCGCGAATTTCAAGTGGAACTGACCTCTGTGTCGCCGGTCTCGTGAATTTTGCAGTTCTAACGCATATTTCCGGTATCTAGTGGCTCGTTAAAGGATCAGGAAATTAATGTGAGTATTATATTTTTGATGTAAATAGTAATTTTTAATCGTTACCTGATTTATAACACTGAACTCATAAAATCTAACCTATTTCACTCACAAAAGATTTTTATTGATATGGTTACCAACTACAGCTACCAGCTATAGATTTGTATAGCTACAGATAGACATTGGGAGTTAGGTAACCAACTCAGAAATCATCTCGTATTCGTTAGTCCAGTCAATATAGACATGAAAAAGGGGGTGTGCTTGCAATTTATATTGTAGTTTTGATTTTTAATATATTATTTGGGTACATAAGAGAAGTCCAGAACCAATTTCTTTATGCAAAATTTCCTTGTGCTGGATACAGATTGGCCCAAAAACCTCATATTTTCGGCTCATTTTCCAGTTTTCAGCTATTTCTGTCAAATCTCGTAATCGGACTGAAAAATCTCTCCCTTATTTTTTCTAGATTATCAAATTTTGAATAAAATGGGATCATTCGGAGCTCTCTATCTTCAATGTGTACTGAGTTATGATTTTTCAAAAATGAGTGAAATTTGAATAAAAAAATCAATTTTGATGAATTTAGTTTTTGATCAACAATATTTTCCGATTGTTACCATTTATATGTATAATTCAAAATCCCTCTGGGCGTATTTTGTGCTCTACAATCTGAAATCAGATAGAGCGCTCTATCGCATATAGATATCCAGGTACACCTGACAACAATGCTCCTTGTATTGTGAAAAACACCTAATTTTCAGCTTCAACCATCATCATCAACTACATAGTCTTCACATTGATATTTCGCACAATGACATAAGTTCATAAGGTTATGTTCTATGACAATCACCCGTTAGATGCACTTCATTTCATTATTTCCTAGTGGAGAGGCGCGCTTAAGGACACCTCAAGGATCAAAATTTCAAACACTTATAACTTCTGACACAATGCTCAGATTCCGTACTACACTTCATTCTTCTTGGCTCGTCAAGGCGGTCCAAAATCATGCATCATAAGTCAAATTCGGTGGAAAAATGGGAAATTTATTGTTGAGTGTACTCAAGCCCATATTCCAATACACGAAAAATGGCCAAAATCATAAATTGCATGCACCAATGTACATAGTGACTGGACTACCTACGTGTAGTTTCAAGGATATCAGATGTGTGGTTGTCGATATTAGAGTGGTAACCTGAGCTTCAACGATAACCTAAAAATGATTGGCTCATGGGGCTGACTCAATTATATGTTACCAAACTTCAAGACCGATTCCTACATTATCAATATAGCATGAATAGGTATAGTTAGGTCCACGTAATAATGGCAGAGGAGAAAGATGGGAGATCAACGTTGCCGATCCTCTGTCTTGTCAATGCCTTGTTAAGACGGTAGCTGATACAGGTTTATTGATGTAATATTAACGGTTTATTCTCGTTTAAACGATGATATCACTAATCACTGAATCAACTATATTACATTAAGCAATAATAATATTTTTCAATTATTTCATAATGAATTTTCATAACTAAGATGTAATATTTTGTCAGTTGATTATCAATTCTACATTGTTGAAAGACAACGTTGATCTGGCAACGGAGTAAAGCGAGAAAGAGATAACGCTATCCGCTTTGTTACTTTCCTTGCCCTATTACCATAGGTAAGGGAAGTAATGCTTTCCAAAAAAAATTAAGGTACCCTAATTTCAAGTTTTCTATACGTTTCAAGGTCCCCTGAGTCCAAAAAAGTGGGTTTTTGGTATTGGTCTGTATGTGAGTGTGTGTGTATGAGTGTATGTGCGTCTGTGTACACGATATCTCATCTCCCAATTAACGGAATGACTTGAAATTTGGAACTTAAGATCCTTACACTATAAGGATCCGACACGAACAATTTCGAACAAATGCGATTCAATATGGCGGCTAAAATGGCGAAAATGTTGTCAAAAACAGGGTTTTTCGCGAATTTCTCGAAAACGGCACCAACGATTTTTATCAAATTCATACTTAGAAAAGTCATTGATAAGCTACAGCCACAAGTCTCATATCTGCAAAAGTTTCAGGAGCTCCGCCCTATCTATGCAAAGTTTGATTTTAGATTCCTAATTATCAGGCTTCAGATACAATTTAAACAAAAAATTTCAGATGGAAAAGATTGAGCATACAAATCTCTACAATTAATGTTCAGTAGCATTTTCACCTAAAATTGAAAATAAGCTCGAAATTAGAGAAAATAAGATTATTCAATTGCAAACTGTTGGCAACTGTTGATTCTATTGAATCATTCACTATAAAGAGATAGCAGACTTCGTGTGTCTCCAGCGTTATTGCCCTGTCACCAGCTGGCTCAGATCTCAGAAAAGTAGACTTGAGATGTGCGGGAGCACTAGCGTCAGGTGATCAATTTTCATAACGGCAAGGAAAATTGTGTGAGTGCACCACACCAGATTTTGAATGATAGACGAGAATAGCAGGAACATTGCTAATGAACACTGTCATTATAACGTGTACCTCACTATAGCATAATATAGTTACTGTAACACAATAACAGAAATTTCAAATTCTAATTAAAATTATGATGTGACATTATCACTTCTCATTGGAAAACTACTTGACACAATACAGAGTTTTTACGTAACTGAAGACTTCCGGACAATTCAAATATGATATTTAGATATGTTTCTCACTTAGGAACATTGCCCTAGAATATTGGTTGGGAGTTGGTAAACACTCTGTATAGTGTTTTCAACTATTGAAGATCGTAACGACTATTTAGATCGCTCCATTAATAATTGACACATAATTGAAAACTATTTGACACTATTCCCTTGTCCTCAATTCATATCTCGAGCATTAGTTTAAGGGGTAGCTTTCAATATAGCATTAATGTAACATAATATAGTTACTGTAGCAGAACAACAGAAATTTCAGATCCCAATTAAAATTATGATGTGACGTTATTACTTCTCATTACAAAACTATTTGACACTATAATAGTGCAGTCAATGATTGATGAACGTAACCACAGCTCAGATGCTTCCATTAATAATTGTGACTTCATTTTAACGTCGTTCCACTCCGGAACCCACATCCCGGCATAAAGTTGATGCAAGGGGGCTCTGAACGTACAAGGGGATGTCTCATCGTGCTAAGGGGGGTTCTGATCGTGCTAACTGAATGTATAAAGGTATAAAGTTGATGCCAGGGGGTGTTCTAAACGCACAAGGGGGGAACTGAACGTGCAAGGCGGTAAACTGAATGTATAAAGGTATAAAGTTGATACAAGGGGGGTTGTGATAGTGTAGAGGGGGCTGTGAACCCCGTGTTATGATGGTGCAAATCATGATCGGCATGATACAGCCCGAAACCATCGCTCAAGGAAATTCCATTAGGTTGGCAATAAAGTTTTACTGGATAATGAATCATTGGCTGCCCTGTTCTGGTTGGGGTTTATGTGAGCGCCTCTCTCCAATTTAATAGGAAGAAATTCCGTCGACTCCCGATGCCATAGAGACCTTCCGACGTGGTTTAAAAAATATTTATCATCTAATAGCTCGCTGAGGCCACGGATAGCCTCGATCTGCCATAAAATACAGAAATCGCTTCACATAATTCACGGTCTACTCCAGTTTATACTCAAATGATGCTGCTCTCCTTGGTTTAGAGGGTGGAGTAGTCTATTTCTTAGCCAGCCTATAATAACAAACTCGCTTTTATTGGGATATTGTTTCGGGAAGAAGTTGACCTCAATTAAAGTTGTTATTGCTCCAAGAGGTTTTTTAGATCTAGCTGGAATCCTCACAAAAAATTCAAGCTGAAGATTGGAGTAGTGTATACATTTTCATTAGCATGCTTATAATAGCAATCTTTAGATACAATCTAGAAAAACTCTTCGTGCAGTAATGACTTTAATTTTGAGGTTAATGTCACCCTCAACTTCTTTTCAACACTATATCCAAATAAAACGTTAAGGGCCGATTTTCGAGCTCGGGATTTGGCTAAGCTCTAGCAGGACCTCCTAAATATCAGTATTTAGGACCGGGACCTCCTAAAATAGACTTTCAGCTGCTTCTAGACTTTAAACTGCTGGAGTCAAGAAAATTGGCTTTCCGAAACGGGGCGTAGTCGTAGTTATTGTCATAGTCACGTTTGAATAATTTCGGAAAATTAAATAAAAATACAAAGAAGTTGTCAAAAACCACAGATTTATTGATAGTTGGAAAGATAAACAGAGTTTATCAATCAGAGATTGACAATGGTGTAACAACCGAAACCGGTCTTTCTAACTATCAATAAATCTGTGGTTTTTGACAACTTCCTAGTCTTTTTATTTAATATGAATAATTACCACAATATCAACTCCTCTCAACTACACAAAAAGTGAATTTCAAAAAACTAGAAAATTGAACACAAAATAAAGAGAAAATAGTGTGAAGTTTCAGTTTTGAATTATCTAGGAATGTTCAATTTCGTCAAGGAAAAACGTTTCCAGTTATAGAAATTAGAAAATAAAGATTGTTATAAAAACTGCGACTACGCCCCGTTTCGGAAAGCCAAGTTTCTGACTCCAGCTGTTTAAAGTCTAGAACTTAGCTAAATCCCGAGCTGGGAAACCGGCTCTTAACGTTTTATTATGATATTGTGTTGAAATGAAGTTGATGGTAACGTTGTCGTTGAATCAAAAATTATTACACTACTTGTTCATCAGAAAATTGCAAATTAAATTAATTGAAATATTCATTGGAGAATATTTGTTGCTGCATATTGGAAATTGGCTGTAGAATAACTTACTCCAACTATCAAGAAATGTTAGAGATCATGATAAATAATAATTATTGAAAATTGTGATTTGAAATCGAGCTTATTGAGCTTATTAGAACTGTGAAGGTAATCTCTCACTTGGAGAGATTATGCTAACATAATTCCAAACACGATTTTCATATTTTACCATCAAATTACCTGTTTTTCATTCTCACATCCATCCAGTTCTTGTAATTCAATAACATTCCATTACTCAGAATAGTTTTTTCAACATCGCTATCTACTAAAGATACTAAAGATAAGCGAGGACAGCAACACCAATGTTAATCAATACTGCCATTCAACAGTCACTTTAGCAACTTCTTTGTACATAAATAATACAGTTTCACTACAAAATGATACAGTGTCACCACAATATGACACAGTATCATCTTAACTTGATACACAACACCATAATCTGATACAAAACTTCAAACTTGAATGAATTCTACAAACCATGGGATATCATCAACTAGCTAGTTGTTTGCACTAGCAAGCTGTTCGAACTAAATAGATACAGTTCTACCACAAAATAATACAGTATCAACGCAATATGATACAGTAACATCTCAATTTGATGCACAACATCATGATTTGATACAAAACTTCCAAACTTTTAATGATTTATACAAACCATGGGATATCAACAGCTAGCAAGCTGTTTTAACTTAGCAGTAGATTCATGTGACCCTAAGAATTATTCTCAAAGTGTGTGCTTAAGAAATCTACAATCGATATGCAGAGATTTAATGATTTATATCATTATAATATATAGCCACGAAACCAGGTTCTGTATATAATATAATAATATTTTATAACAATAAAAAGAGTGGTTGACAATTATTTCAATTTGTGTTTTATTTAATTATGTTGCTAATGGACTGAATCAAATTCAAATAGTTATTAAGATATTTCCTAACAATACACTATCTCTGCATATCGATTGTAGATTTCTTAAGCACACACTTTAAGAATCATTCTTAGGGTCACATGAATCTACTGCTAAGTTCAAACAACTTTCTAGTGCAAACAACTTGCTAGCTGTTGATATCCCATGGTTTGTATAAATCATTATATTATAATAAATTATTATAATATTATAAATCAATATATTGAACTTAATGGATACAGTATCACCACAAAATGATACAGTATCAAAACGATTTGACACATTATAATCTTAACTTGATACACAACACCATAAACTGATACAAAACTTCAAACTTGAATGAATTCTGCAGACCATGGGTTATCTATCGTCTTATGCTGTCTTTTCTGTATGATTTTGTTCACTGATGTATTATCTATGACCTTGACCGTTTTCTGATCCTGCAAGAACACTCGCGCTCATTCACATCTGCCAGAGCACTGAAATGTTTTCCATGTGATTTGTCTCCAATATTTAGCTCTATGGTCGATGAACATGCTTATAGTGCTATCAATGACAAAGACCTTGAAGATGCATAGACTCACATGCAGCGCTAGTGTCGTACTTGGAATTGAAATCAGCCATTGAGGGGGCAACCTAGAAGATTATTACATACCAATGCCTTTGTAATCAATAATATTACACATAATTATATAGATATAATATCTCGTGCTAAAATACCCCAATTGCGGCCTTCAATTTCAAGTAAGAGCTATCATTGGGAAGGCATAGGCATTGTGGGTCTATATCTCTTCAAGGTCTTCGATCAATGATTTATACAGATCGATTCTAATGGAATTGAACTGCATTAAACTTACCACCAATCGTGCGAGAACAATTTGAAGATAAATAATTACTATTAAACTAATTGAACTTCATTCATGATCAAACTGGGCATTTAATTTGAATTTCGTTCGTCGAAGCGAGTGCAAGCAAACATTGGGCATTTAATATCCATGTATTCAGAGGGAACGTCAAATATTTGATTAGCCTCTATTTGTACACCTGGAATAAATTCACGTTGGTTGGTGTCAACAAACCTGGAGTAAATGAATCTCACAGAATTCGAACTACAACTGAAAATTTCAAGTTCAATTTATGATGAATAAGTTCATTTGTAAAAAATAATGTTATCAATATACTAAACTATTTCATCAATATACTTGGACTATGTGTTATATAAATTTGGTAGAGGAATAGTACAAGGTTACCTTATTTTTCCTCTCCCTAATATTCTGATAATGTACTTATTGTATAAATGAATAAATAATAGATTAATGAATTAATGTTCACACAGAATTTTCCTGGGGAAAAAAGGGAATATTTCACATCTTGTGTTGAAAAGTGTCAACTTTCCAATACTGAGGGAAGAGTTATTGAAAAAGAGTTCATACTCCCACCATCCAACCTTGAATTCCCATGACACAGCTGCAACTCCAGATTTTTTCTCCCTTTGATTCAAATATAGGCTTCAGTGGTGGTTGAAAAGTTTTTACAGTCTATAAATATTTCATGTCAAAAATGTAGCAATATATTACTTACTCTTGGATTCAATGACCTGAAAACTTCAGGCTCTCAGATGTAGAGTTATTTTCGTTACAACGGTGGGCCTAATTGAATTAAGTCTGCTAATTCACTCTTCTAATTTTGTTGGAAATATCTATGATTTTTTTCTTTCATATGATCCGCCCTCTCAGTGTTCGTTTATCAACTTGACCCGTATTCTACGAGTATACGGGTCAATATTTTCGTATTTTTTGTTCACTCTCTTTTCATTCCCCTTTTTTCTATGTATTTGGAGAGGAGGGGAATTGAAAGAAAATCAACATAAGATAGAATATAAGTGATATTCCTCCTTTATTTCCGATGTTTTCCAACTCTCTGTCATTCTCTCATTTTTCCTGTATTATTGTTCACTATCACAACTTCTCTCATAATTAATGATAAATATCGAGGACCCAGCTTCGCTCTGGAGTACAAAAGCATAAACAATTTATTACGAAAGAAGAAATTATAATAACATTCATAACATTCATACAGATATGTTCTATCTAATCACAGTGAATTGAGATTAATTCCCAGAGGAATGCAAAAATTTCCCTCACAAAGGCCCAGTTGCACAAAAGCCGGTTGAATTTTAATCCTGATTAACTTCACGTGATCCAAATCAGAGAAGACCATTTCAAAAAGATGGATCTACTGGAATTAATCGAGATTGAAAATAACCCGGCTTTTTTGCAACCGGCACTAAGTACCTGATTGAATGATTACAAAAACTCAACAGCTGAGTCATAATTTTGACACAGTCCCACACACATAAACTCGCTCACTCACTTCCATCACCAACAGACGACGAAATAATTATTATCAGCTGTTTTTCCAAGGATGAATAATAATTATCCTTTTAATGTCCTTCAGCCAGTTTTTCCAGGGATGAGACCCAGCGCAATCGAATCTTTATATTATAAATAGTAGGTTTATAATATAAATTTCTCATTTATATTTATAAAGTTCTGAATATCGTGAGAATCGTTAGAGCCGTTTTCGAGATCCGGTGAAATACAAACATAATAAACATCTAAACATCTAAACATATGAACAGAAGTTGCACGTTTGATAGTATAGGATAAATACCATTATATAATTGATGTATGAATAATTGTTAACATTAATTAATTAATACCATATTAATAATTATTACCCAATTTTTTTTCAAACAGAGCACTTTTGCCTGATAGTCCTTCCACAATGTTTCTCCCTTCAGACATTATATTATTTTATTCCCTGCTCGGTGTTCTTGCCAGCTTGTTTTTCCTTCTCTAAATAACCAATTTTTCTCATTTCGTACTCCTCTTCCACCTGAGTCCATCTCAAATTCACTCCTTCTCTTCATGCTGTATTATCTCGTATTCTCTTTCTCTTTCCATCGCATTCTCTCTCACGTTTTCCTTCCCAGCCATTTTTCCTTCATCCTTCTGCTTGTCTCTTTTCCACTCTAAATATTTTCTTTTCTTTACTCCTACACAGTGTTTCTCTTTCTACTTTCGGGTCTTATCAAACTTGACCGATGAATTCTCACCGCCATGGACGTCATGAAAAGTATGAAAAAAGAAAAACTGGCAACGAAGAAAGAATCGTAGCCAATACCAATACTTTCAGTGTAGAACAGCAGCTATAGGCTTAAAGGTAAACTTTCTCTTCCGCAGATTATATGGGGATACGTTTGAAATACTTTTCCGTCCTTCCTCTTTCCCTACTTTCTATTTTTTCTGCTTCTTCCCCTCTTCTTCTTCTCCTTCTTTATTTTTACTTTTTCCTCTTCTTCTTCCTTTTCGTCAAAAAGCGGAAGTGGGCGTTTGCGGAGAAAAGAATCTTGTAAACAAAAATAATCTGGCAACAAAACCAGATTGATGCTGGTTTCTACTTGAAAATACTTCTTCCACCAATTGTGTTTGTTCTCACTATGGATCTTCCAAACTTCAGATTTTTGGTTCCTGTAATTACTACTTCGTCCAATCATTGCTTTTACATTTTTGTAACACTATCTTTCTATGTGATTATTAGAGGCTGAATCACTCTGCAGTTATCACTATCAAATTCTTGATGGGAGGATGCACACTAGATTACATTCATATGCAATTAATACATATACATTATATATTTATACATGTGTTCTTTTTATGATCCGAATTTATGTTATATTTTAATGATTTGGATAGCATCGGTGATTTCTTCATCGGTGAATGTAATATCTGTTAAATTTTTGATTCCATCATGAGATTCATTTATCCTATGTTGCCAGATTCATCTAATTGCAATTATGGATGTGGACTCCTCATTTATTTTTTCACTAAAATTTCAATCTTCTTTGGCATGTAAAATTTTCTTTATAAATTATAGGTTTCATCCAATTTGTAATGATATGGAACTCTTCATTGATTCACTATGGAATTCTGTTTTTATCTCATTTTCTAAATGGATTTCTTTTCTTTAAAATTCT
>NW_024092239.1:0-17010 GCF_014356525.2 Nilaparvata lugens | reverse complement strand
TCTTTCTATGTGATTATTAGAGGCTGAATCACTTTGCCGTTATCACTATCAAATTTCTCTTTTCATTCCGTATGACTATCACTCAACATTGATATATGATAATTGATGTGGAGGATTTCACACTAGATTACATTCATATGCAATTAATACATATAATGCAATTATGCATTATATATTTATACATGTGTTCTTTTTATGATCCAAATTTATGTTATATTTTAATGATTTGGATAGCATATTATTTTCTTCATCGGTGAATGTAATATCTGTTAAATTTTTGATTCCATCATGAGATTCATTTATCCTACTTGCCCAGTGGTGGTGAGGGGAATGAAATAGAGAGATATATCTTTTTTCTCTCTTTCTCCCCTTCCCCTTGTCCAGTGGAGGTGAGGGGGGTTGAAAAGAGATATCTCTCTCTCTCTCCCCTTCCCCTTGCCCAGGTGAGGGAAAAAAAAATTTCCTTTTTAGGAGGAAAAATTCCCTCTCTATACTGTCAGATTGAAGTGAATCCATATTTCTACATCTAATGCTATACTGACAAATGAAGGTGAATGCTAGATGAGGAAAAAAATCTCTTTGAGAGGGAAAAATTCT
This sequence comes from Nilaparvata lugens, assembly GCF_014356525.2. NCBI lineage: Eukaryota > Metazoa > Arthropoda > Insecta > Hemiptera > Delphacidae > Nilaparvata > Nilaparvata lugens. The sequence continues at coordinate 16,413 of NW_024092239.1, read as the reverse complement.
CTACTGTCAAATTAAAGTGAATCCATATTTCTACATCTAATGCTATCTGACAAATTGAGTGAATGCCGATGAGGGAAAAAATCTCTTTGAGAGGGAAAAATTCTCTACTGTCAAATTAAAGTGAATCCATATTTCTAATGCTATACTGACAAATTAAAGTGAATCCATATTACTACATCTATACTGACCGATTAAAGTGAATCCATATTTCTAATGCTATACTGACAAATTAAAGTGAATGCTAGATGAGGGAAAAAATCTCTTTGAGGGGGAAATTCTCTACTGTCAAATTAAAGTGAATCCATATTTCTAATGCTATACTAGTGAATCCAAGTGAGGTCAATGACTCTCTCTACATCTAATTGAATTGAGAAATTCTCTCTCTCTCTCACATCTAATGCTATACTAGTGAATCTCTACAATGATCTAAGTTCTTTACATTTTTTATCTGCAATATCGTACAAGCATTTCCAAAGTTCATCGGAATTTTTAACAACAGATAATGCTGAATCATTTGTACAATCATAATGTAGATGACCGCTGTCTATATTGAGCAGTTCGAAAATCTCAGATAAAATCGAAAAGTGTACATTTTCTGTTTTTGTTAATGGTAAATCAACATCTTGACATCCTGTTGAAAATTTAATATTCTTCGCAATTGAATCAAATTCGTTAAATGAAATTCACATCAAGAGACGAGTTAATTTTTTGAATTTTGAAAACCATAACACTGCATCTCGCAGATGTTTGACATGTCTCGAATGAGGGGAATAGAGAAAGATATCTCTCTTTCTAATTGATGAGATGCACGTGTTATAGGGGCTCGTGTCTGTATAAAAAAGATCACCCCACACCTGTTGTCGGCTCTAGCTCTAAGCAGCAACTAAACTAAAAATCGTGAATGGGATATTGGAATGAAAAATCATTTGAAGGCAGAAAACGTTTTATTACACATTTCAGCACAACTATTCATAATTTCATCTTCAATTTTAATTAGCTTATCTATACACAAATTATAAGGACGATAATAACATAGATAGTCTCTTATGTCATTAAATTAACCGTGCTTAGAAAATGTCTTTCAATTGTTTCGCCAAACTATAATTTTCAGGAGTTGATTTCCTAATTGCACTTTCACACTCTCTCGTACCAATCAATACAGTTTTTCACACCACATCACTTCAATTCGTTGTCAGCAGCCAACCACTTTCTCGGATCCATGTTGTTGAGCGAATGAAGAAAACTAAGTGTAGGCAGGAACTATATAGAGTAATTAAGTGGTCTTACTTCATTAATAGACGAGAGACAACATGTACGTGCTTTATGCAGTCTCATGCATGCAGGCAATAAACACATTGTAATCCTTTCCATTGTAGAAGAATCCATAACGAGCAAAGTTTCTTTTCTGTGAATTCATGTACATCGGAGCCATTTCCATACTTTGCATTCGATTGTTTTCGTACAAGAAATTATTTGTTTGATACATATTTTTAAACAACATAGAATATAATGTTGGGCAGAGAATAAAGCACAGCGAGAATGTGGTCTATTTTTATGAATGTTACATGCAGCATAACACCATGAACTAGTGAAAAAGCTGAAATCAGGTTTGGAAAATCCTCTGGTATACATTGAACGTTGCTATGCAATCTTCTTAAAAACTTTGCTTTCTCAGTTCCTTTTGTGAAAATTTTCTCATAACCTGCAAGGTAATCACGTATTAATGAGTCACTGTATTCTAAATCTCCATCTTCCCATTTTATTTTATGATAGTGACGTTCTAACCATGTTACATTGTTATACAATTTTGCACTCAATTCTGTCTTTGCAAATGGTGATTTGAAATGGAACACAATATAATTATTAACTGATCAATTATGGCAAGTTCTTCACAATAATTTGATTACAATCTTGTTTAAACTAGTGAAGATCAACTGTAGCAATTTTCGTAGGCGTCTGCTTGTCCACTTCTTCATCTTCGGTGGCGGCGGGCTCCTCGAATCCTTTGTCTTTCTCCCTCTCCTCCTCCACCAGCAGCGGCTTCTGGATCGGTGTACCGCAGCTTGGTTCATAATAGAAGCTATCAAGATCGCACTGAATACCATAGAGGAGTTTGTGGCTTGTCCAAAATATCAGAACACAAAGAATAGGACATGTTGTCTGTTCAAAGGTGAAACTGATAATGAACTAAATTGAGCAGAATGCACACCTTATATAGGCACACCTTACCATGCTCGTGAGAGGTGTGTACTCCATCACACGATCGCTAATTAAAACGCAATACGCGGAAGTATTTGCAGGTACTGCACTATTAAATTCCATTTCAATACGAACATCTGTCGATGATTTCAAATGACTTGGTTGGTGTGAACAATCTACAACAATCAGCGGTGTTGATTCACAAAACGTTTTAAAGTCAATTTCTGTTCCGAGTTCGCTATTGATTGAATGATTATAATAAGAGGGCGCGAAATCCAGGAACATGCGGTATAATACCTCCTTCTTACCCCAGCAGATTTTCATATGGATAATACTCGCTGTTCAAATATACTTTAACATTGTAAATACCACAGCTATCGACATTAGATATTGATTCTTTAATTTTATTCCTACGATCAGTTTGAAATGCAATTATAACGTATTTTGGACTACAAAACTCGATGTGGTACGAACTGCCCAAGAATGGTTAAGTGAATTTTGCAAATTTGGTAATTCACAAATTTCCCAATGCCGGAAACCTAATTTCAGTGGAGTGTCAGCATCAAGCAGTCTCAAAAATTTCAGTCTTACATGATCTTCTAAAGTTATGTAGGGCATTCTCCATTGTAGTTTTGTAATTTTCACACCAACGCTTGTTCCACTTGTAGACTCAACACAATTTAGATCTGTCGGTGACCTCAATAAGACGAGTTCCTGTTTCAAATTTAAAATTATTCTTTGAAAATCTTCAAAAAACGGAGGATTATTTCAGCGGTACACAGAAAGTGAATTTATTATCCGTTAGCTCATATCCTGCTCTGTCAAAACCAGCCAAGTATGTGTTTTTATCGAGAGTATTCTCCACTAGAATAGCTTAATTGTGGATGTTAATCCAATCAATCTTGATTTAGAAATTTGCTGACCTGCTAATTCATATTGTATTTCGACAAAAGGTTGCTGATCGTTACTACTGCTTAATTTATAGTCTGCTGCAACTGTGCATCGGTCGGCTCTGTTCCCGTTTTGTATAGTTAACTGTTCCCTCAATCAATATGATGATTTACAAGGTAAAGAATAGACATCTAAAGAATTTATGCCAATACGTGCCTCGTCAGAGTTTTTTATTTCCTGCCCGAATAAACTGTATGAGTGTGAAATTGGAATTTAGTAATATCATTATAAAACTGAAGGTCTGTCTCCACATCCAGAATTTCACTAATTGCTGCGGGACCTCCTGACATTTCGCCAATCAACTATAAAACCCACTTTTCTAATATTCTCGCGCTTTTAGCCGACAAAAGCACGTTTGTTGTTAGGTGTTGACGCTATCGCGTTCCTTTCTCTAATGACTTGATTGTGCATGCACGTATTCGAACGTGGGTTTGAAAATAAGATAACCCATTACTTTTCACATATGTGCAACCTAATTGTAATTGTATCTCCACGGAAATCACTAAACGATCCGTTCTGGTCCGTTACCTTTACATTAAAGTTTGAATTCGATGCGTATTCAAAGGTACATAAATAATCGGTGATGTACTACTTCGTTTATTAAATAACTGCTAGGAACCTTTGGTGAAATTCGTAGATTATATGTTTTTGTTTCCCTCAGAGTAACTGCCGCCAGCTAAATACACTCAACTACAATACTGTTCAACGCTTGTTATGTTAACCAAATGTTTGGAATAATGCCATTTATTTGGCTGCAAAACAACATTATCAAAACCAAGTATCTAAGCAATTGAATCAGAACGTTTAATCAATGGGTTTATCAGAATGAATTTCAATCTTCATAGTATTTGCGTTTGCATGTATAATAAGTTTATTCTTCTTCCCATGAATACGGATACCTTAAAATTATTACCTGTGAAGAATGAGCATACAAAATCATACAGGTCGAGCAAAAATCCCGATGTAGATAATTTACGGGACTGCGTCTCTAATAAGTTCTGGAGGATTAAAATACGGTATTGGACCAAATATCGTTCAGAATATATTCGAGAACAGAGTCTTGTCGGGTTTTAAGCTCTATTGTAGGAATTTATATGATCTATGGCTGCCTCTGCTGTACAATTGATGCATTCGCTCCTAAGTCGAGGTAGGTAACAGATAAAAGCTGATGTATGAGCAGGTAAGGACAAAGAATAAATATCTCGATCTGACCCCACTCGCTACATCCACTTAGACCTGTTCCAATATCCAGCTTAATTCAATTATTCCAATGATCGTATTCGATTGGTCTTGATGATATAGAACGTATCAGACACAATAATTGACAGGCTTAAGAAATAATCGAACTCAGAAAGCGAATTAACAAAACTGAAATATATTACAATAAAATATGAATCATACAGTGCAGGTTCAGAATTTGATTTACAGGTTGATAATAATTTTGCATTAACAGAGTAGTTAAAAATTTTCTTGTGCTTGCATGATACCATGCGTGATTCAACAGAATTTTATGATTGATAAAATTGAACAATTTTAAAAATAGTGTAAAAATGAATTATAAAATATTTTAAAAATGTTCGGGGTCGTGGTTCAGGCAGCGGAGGATAGTCAATCAACTACAAATTCTTATAAATTCAATATGAATAAATTCTAGACTCTTAAATGCTAAAGCGCTTGTCGGCGTGGCCAAATTTAACGAAGAAAAATTTATGTTTTCTGCACTGAAATATTTTCGAAGCGTAGATTGGGGCCCCTTTTAAAACTTATAACTCACGTGAATTTCCTTGGCGGTCGTGGTTTTCTTCTTTAGATCAAAAATCGTTTGATTGGCGGCAATCCAGGCTTCGGTTTCAGCACGTGGGGAATTTTAATTTAAATATCTCCTTCACCGAATTAATTAAGGGATAATTTACTTTAAGCTTTTAAATTTAGATTGATGAAAACAGAAATTTACGAATAACAAATAAATTGGCCTAAAATATCGGCTCACAAATAGAACATTTAAAATCGAACAAGATTTTCACAAATAGGTCTTGGTAACTATAAAAAGAGATCTGCACGGTGAGGATTTCAAAAGGGAAGTGCTGTCTTTTCTCTAAGCTTTTAGGCTAGACCTTGCTTCTCAGAATCTCGATGTAATTATTTGCATAAAAATTTGCCATTGGTAGAACGCTTGTGACTAGAACATGACGTCAGTGGCAGGCAGTAGAATACAATTCCTTAATTACAATAATAATTTAATTTATGTAATTCTTAAAACTGCTTAATCTTATAGACATAGTTCTCTCATACAATGTACATGTGCTAGTGTAACTGATAAGGCAGGGTTGTTGTCTGATAAGAGATTAACATGTGTTGCTTTCAAACGATCACCGTCTTGGTGCTATTTCTATGCACTGTGATTGGCTTAGACCTGCCAAAGAGATTTAATTACCATGTGGTTCAGTTGAATTAAATCATTAATAAATTAAATCTTATACAATTTTTATTAGGTTTGAGACTGTTATAATTAATTTCTGTCGTTTTATCAATAATATAATTTCATGCTATGACCTATTTAGTTACAATAAGACCTGACATATAATATAATTTCTTAAATAATAAATAATTTCAACGATAATACATACATCTTATTTTTTTATTTGAAATTCTTGGTCCATTATTGATAGTTTATAATTTTTAGAGATGGTATTATATCTTACGTGAAGCCAGCGTGACATTTGACAATACTTTGAATCAGTCAGCTGCGTTCGAAAACTTTTTAAAAAACATCTGATCGATAGTAACAAAGTGTAACCTCAAAATCAGGAGCGATTCATAAATAATTTGTGCTTTATTTGCAAAATAATTATAATTTTATTGAATAATTTTCCTAGAAAAATATTCAGTACAGAACGGTACTCTTATCAAATATACAGTTACTGATAAGTAAGCTTTATCGCTCGGTCGCTAACTATTCCTTTAGCAAATTCTTTCATTTTAAAAGGTAATCACAATTTTTCTCTTTTCATGAGATCTATTTGAAAGATTCATCACACAAAAGCCCCCAGGATATTTTAAATAGGTAATTGGGAGACGAGTCGAAACAATGACTATTTGAAAAATCCGATATTGTGATGAATACACTATTTCATCTCTTACTTCTACGAAAACTCAACACTTAACACTAAAAACAATATATCGTGCACTTTTGGCTACGAGAAAATAAATAATTGATTGTTCCTTTCATTGGATACAATCGAAATACAATAATTAATGAGGTCTCTTTGGATCCTTCATAAAAACAACTCCACAACTTCCATTCACGGGTGGCTTATGAGCAGACCCAAAACTATAACAAATATACAAAATTTCACATATTACTTCTTAAGATTTGAACAGTATTTGCAACAAATATAGATTTTCATCATTTTTTCATGGTTATTACAGGTTTCGACTCTTTATTCTGGCTTTTACATAAATTGGGTGAGAGTGTGATTTTACTTCGGTGACTTGACAATCGTACCGTTTGACTCGAGCAATTCTTATCTGCGCTTAGTACGTTGCGTACAAACAGGGTTACACTTGAAATGGCTTTCTTGATTTTTATCAATGTTGGTTACAAATATTAAGTCTTTAAGATTACATTTATCAATTTGAATTCAATTCATGATCTTTTGATGCAACAGTAATAAATTTCACATTTAAAGGTAAGAATTTCATTTCTTTTTAGCTTTTTAGCAATACATTTATATGACATAGAACATGCGCATTTCGTGCAAATTAACATAAATATATATTTTGTTGCGTTTTTTATTATAATTCCACATTAAATAATAGGTTACAATAATCAATAACGATATTGCTTTGATTCTATACATTGACTCTATGACTTCGCACACATTGGTTGGTGGGACGAAGAAAATTATCGAACAGACTTTGGTTCTGATAGATTTTTCTATCGATTCTGTATTTCAAGGTTAGATTACACATTTTTTCAAATAAACTTTGTTTATTTTCTTTCTTCCTATTCACTACTAACTTCATGATTTCTAATTATAATATTTCCGTGGATAATATAATTTTTGTTTTGTTTTCCAGTTGAGGATATACTAGGCGACTGTTCTGTGATGATTGTAACAGGAGGTAGATGGCTTGATCAGGTTGGTAAATTTTAAAGTTGTTTTGTAGTTTTATTTTCTTCTGTTATCAAAGTTGATTCCGATTTCTTCATTTGATGTGGATTGATATTTTCTTATTAGCTGAGATGCGGCGAAGTTTAGGTTATCTTGATTGATTAGGCTGCAGTAGAAAGATGCCAGTCTGCTAAGATGTGATTCAATGGGTAGGCTGGGACTATGAAGAAGTTTGATGATTTGTGTAATTCACAACGTAGCTTTCATTTGATTCAAAATTATTCCTTAAGCCCCCATCTAAATTTGATTTCGGTGTTATTCAAGGTCCAATTCCGATTTGCAACTATCCGTTTTATCAAACTTGGTTTAAAACGAATGTGCCGGTGGTGTAGATCATTTCTTATAAACGCATTTCCTCTGTCGGCGGTGACATGCAGTTTGATATCCAATCTGACATGCCGGTGGTGTCTGGTGGCTTTCAAATGATTTTCTTTTTTGCATGCGGTGTACAGTCTACTTGATTTAACAGACATGACTGCGGTGTGAATAGATTTCTTAATATTATTTCCTGTTTCTTGAATGCTGGTAAAAGATTTGATGTAGGATTTCAGCCTTATATGACGGCGGTGTAGACAAATTTTTCTGAGACCATTTTTCTTTTTTGTGGAGCTGCTATTTTACTTGTGTGTTGTTTTGATTTAGAGGTTTTATTTTTAGTTGTGATTTCAATTTGCTGTGGGTTTCTGTTTCATTTCTATTGTTTAGGTGACTATCTTCATGAATGCTGGGTTTTATGTTGCAGGCGCTGTCTTCGGTGGATGGAGGTGATGTGGGCGGTCGGCGGTCCGGGCTGCTCTTCAACTTGGCGGGCAACGTCCTTGGACTCCTGGTGTCGGCGCGCGGTTGTACGGTGGCCCCTCTATGCCATGGATGTCATCCTCGGCTTGGCGGGCGATGTCGTCGGCTCGTCTTGGCACTCTGCGGGCGGTAGTACGGGCTGCCCTCCATGCAGTGGATGACGTCCTCGGCTCGGCGGATGATGTCGATGGTTCTTCGGCATTCGGCGGGGTGGCGCGACTCCAGTCTTGACATTCTCGGTGGGTTGGTTTTCCATACATGTGTTATGTTCGCTTGCTTGTTTGACTTTAACCACCTTTATTGTATCCTTCTCCACATGTATATGTTCTTATGCTGACTTCGACGCTGATTTTTCCCATATGCATATCTTCAGATATCCTATCCAATCGGTTATTGTTTCTAAATTGATTTATCCAGACACTCAGTTAATTTTTGATGGTGTATCGGTATCATGGAATGCTTGGTCCATTCGCTGACTCACTTTTCCAAACCCTGTTCATTTACCTTCTTTGCTTCTTGAACTTCCTTTTTAATTCTTCCTGTTTGGTCATTTTTCATTTAGATTGTTTATAGTCATTTGTTTTCTTCGATGCTTCTTTTATTGTTTGTTGTCTTCCTTTAATCTTCTTTTGTTTGGTCGCATTTTATTAAGTTGTTTATTGCTTCATTGTTTCTCATTCATTTGGTTATTGCTTTCAGGAGGGTGTCCATATCCATGGCGGGATCGGGTGTACATCTAACGGTCATCCGCTGGTTTTCATCCGAGCAACGGTACGAGAAATGGGGGTTCCTGTTTCTGGGGCGGTCGTCCGTATGCTCTCCGATGTTTCGTCCTCCGGCTCTTGGGCTGCCGAGGATCTTCCACTAGGATGCAGCTCTCCCACCTGTGTCGAAGATAAATCATCAGTACATTGGGATGGAAATCGGCGGCTGCGGGATGATGCGGATGGCGGCGAACAATCGGGTGAGATGTCCTCGTTGTCCGACAGACTTGGATTGACCTGGTCGTTTCCTGCCATGGTTTGTGAGAGAATAACGCGACGAACGTGTGCGGTGAATAAAAAACGTGAAAGTGTTGTGATATACAAAATAATTAATAAGAAATCCAATAGAAATTGCTATAGCTTCGTAGTGAGTGAAATACAGAAAAAGTGGTTAACAATGTGCTCAGTGATAAAATGAGTCAAGTTAGCAATATCGTTAACATAAAAATGACAAGAACATACAGGATACACAGTGAACACTTATGCGGTATACAGGTACGCCTCTTATAATTATTATTACTATTTATAAATATTTTACTTTTATAATTTCTTGCCGCAATTCTATATATAGGCTAGTGTTCTTTGCAAAATTTTATATAAAAGCAGTGATGCTCTGCTTGAATTCCACAATATATCCGTGATTTAATTTTACTTCCTCTTTATGTTTTAAAAAATTTAAAAATATAAATAACTTCAATCCTCTTTTCTGTAAATTTTTATAAACTGTTTCAAATAGACCTAATATTCTTCAAATAATATGACCTTTCTTATGATATCTCTTATACCTATGACTTATAGTATGACCAATTTTCGAATAACACAATAATAAAATTCTGAGTTCGATTTTTCTCTAAAAATTCATCAATCGATAAATTCTTTTCTGTCAAAAATTGGGTATGGTACTTCTTGTTATTTTATATAACAGTGAACAGTCAATATTAAATTCGAAAAAATTCACAACCATGAATTTTTCACAAATTTTCCCGTTGTCAGCGCTATAGTATACTGAGCAACTAATAATATCCTCGTAGTCGATTATCCACCTCTTCAATGCCTATCACTGTTGGGCGCCAAATCATGTGGAGCGGTATTTGATGGCTTCACACATGTAGAGTGAATCTTGTACTGAGTCAAGGTTGTGTAGCGGCTATAAATTTTGCAATGGCGTGTGAGGACGCTGAGTGAACACCAGACTGATTGACTCACTACAAGACTCATACAATTGTCGGAATCGCGGGAGGCCTAAACGCTCGCACCCTTGATTCCTCTAATGACAAATTGTATAATGATGAAATTTTTATAAGCAGTGTAGTGACGCTAAACACTGAATACGGATACCTTAAAATTATTACCTGTGAAGAATGAGCATACAAAATCATACAGGTCGAGCAAAAATCCCGATGTAGATAATTTACGGGACTGCGTCTCTAATAAGTTCTGAGGATTAAAATACGGTATTTGGACCAAATACGTTCAGAATATATTTCGAGAACAGAGTCTTGTCGGGTTTTAAGCTCTATTGTAGGAATTTATATGATCTCTGGCTGCCTCTGCTGTACAATTGATGCATTCGCTCCTAAGTCGAGGTAGGTAACAGATAAAAGCTGATGTATGAGCAGGTAAGGACAAAGAATAAATATCTCGATCTGACCCCACTCGCTACATCCACTTAGACCTGTTCCAATATCCAGCTTAATTCAATTATTCCAACGATCGTATTGATTGGTTCTTGATGATATAGAAACTCAGACACAATAATGACAGGCTTAAGAAATAATCGAACTCAGAAAGCGAATTAACAAAACTGAAAATATTACAATAAAATATGCAATCATACAGTGCAGGTTCAGAATTTGATTTACAGGTTGATAATAATTTGCATTAACAGAGTAGTTAAAAATTTTCTTGTGCTTGCATGATACCATGCGTGATTCAACAGAATTTTACGATTGATAAAATGAACAATTGAAAAAATAGTGAAAAAATGAATTATAAAATTTTTAAAAAATGTTCGGGGTCGTGGTTCAGGCAGCGGAGGATAGTCAATCAACTACAAATTCTTATAAATTCAATATGAATAAATTCTAGACTCTTAAATGCTAAAGCGCTTGTCAGCGTGGCCAATAATTTAACGAAGAAAAATTTATGTTTTTCTGCACTGAAATATTTTCAAAGCGTAGATTGGGGCCCCTTTTAAAACTTATAACTCACGTGAATTTCCTTGGCGGTCGTGGTTTTCTTCTTTAGATCAAAAATCGTTTGATCGGCGGCAATCCAGGCTTCGGTTTCAGCACGTGGGGAATTTTAATTTAAATATCTCCTTCACCGAATTAATTAAGGGATAATTTACTTAAGCTTTTAAATTTATCGATTGATGAAAACAGAAATTTACGAATAACAAATAAATTGGCCTAAAATATCGGCTCACAAATAGAACATTTAAAATCGAACAAGAAGTTTTCACAAATAGGTCTTGGTAACTATAAAAAGAGATCTGCACGGTGAGGATTTCAAAAGGGAAGTGCTGTTTTCTCTAAGCTTTTAGGCTAGACCTTCTTCTCAGAATCTCGATGTAATAATTTGCATAAAAATTTGCCATTGGTAGAACGCTTGTGACGTAGACGTGACGTCAGTGGCAAGCAGTAGAATACAATTCTTTAATTACAATAATAATTTATTTATGTAATTCTTAAAACTGATTAATCTTATAGACATAGTTCTTCTCATACAATGTACATGCTAGTGTAACTGATAAGGCAGGGTTGTTGTCTGATAAAGATTAACATGTGTTGCTTTCAAACGATCACCTCTTGGTGCTATTCTATGCACTGTGATTGGCTTAGACTGCCAAAGAGATTTAATTACCATGTGGTTCAGTTGAATTAAATCATAATAAATTAATATTCTTATACAATTTTTATTAGGTTGAGACTGTTATAATTAATTTCTGTCGTTTTATCAATAATATAATTTCATGCTATGACCTATTTAGTTACAATAAGACTGACATATAATATAATTTCTTAAATAATAAATAATTTCAACGATAATACATACTCTATATTTTTATTTGAAATTCTTGGTCCTTTATTGATAGTTTTATAATTTTTAGAGATGGTATATATCTTACGTGAAGCCAGCGTGACATTTGACAATACTTTGAATCAGTCAGCTGCGTTCGAACTGTTTTAAAAACATCTGATCGATAGTAAACAAAGTGTAACCTCAAAATCAGTGAGCGATTCATAAATAATTTGTGCTTTATTGCAAAATAATTATAATTTTATTGAATAATTTTCCTAGAAAAATATTCAGTACAGAACGGTACTCTTATCAAATATACAGTTATGATAAGTAGCTTTATCGCTCGGTCGCTAACTATTCCTTTAGCAAATTCTTTCATTTTAAAAGGTAATCACAATTTTTCTCTCTTTTCATGAGATCTATTTGAAAGATTCATCCAAAGTGTTCAGCACAAACACTTAATTACAACTGATTTGCAAGAAACAATAATGTAAGATGACACAAAAATCGCTATTAATGGTTGCATATGCTCCACATTATAAAATATATTTACTCCATTTTCTTTTTTCCAATATTTGTCCATTCTTATGGGGGTTGTGAATTTCCAATTGGATCAAAATACCAAACATTAGAGCCAACTTCTTATATGCTACCCAATGTGTGCCATCCTCGCTTTCCCTTGCTAAATTCACAATGGCATTCTCGTTTTTTAGAATTTTTTTGGGTAATGCATCTAGCATATATATTCTCTAGCTGAATCTGTAATAATTTCGACAATCAATCAAATCATAATTACTCAATTCTCCTTCAATATTCATGCCTTCTTCTTTGTCTTCTTCCTACTCTTCTTTGTTGTTCTACGTTTCTTAACTTGAGGGAATAAACTCACTCATATGATGATGGGGTAGGGGTGGAACTCTCCCTCCACTAATACTAGGAAAAGGCTTCAAAAAATATCCTTTCCTGCAATATGCTTTTTCAACTGAGCTATAGCTTTGCGTCTAATATCGTTACTATAACTTCTCCTCTCATTCTTCTTTTCTTCTTCTTTTCAAAGACCCACCAAACGCCGCTTTAGCTTTCATGACGTTTGTAACAAGATAGCTAAGTGCTTTCTCGGCAAGGGGTGGTTGAGGATTTTTGAAAATGTCCCATGCAGCGTTTGCTAGAGCTCTGTCAGCTACCGCTCGAGTTTTATTATCGCTATTTTGAGTATACGCTATATCATGTATCTTGCAAGCTCTATGTGTGGTGTGTGTGTGTGTGTGTGTGTGTAGCGGTAAAGACTACTGAGCATGCTCACAACAAACTATAAAAGACTTAGTCACCTTATTTAAATATCATTCACAACAGAGCAGGTGAAGCAGCATTTCTTCTTCTGCGTGTTTCTACTATTCATTACGAATTTATCAACAACAACAACAACAACAGGTAAGAATTGAAAACAATTTTTATAGAAACAATATTACATTTTATTTATCTATTCACACATACATAATAAAACATGTAAAGCATGTTAATGCTAGATGCTTACCGACATTAGAATTTAACAATTTTTATGTCGGTGATAAAAGCATTAACATGCTTTACAAACAGAGATAATGTTTTACACTTTATTTTGAAATTTTCAATGTCTTTTGTGCTTAAAATCTGGCTAAATCTTTCTGGAAGATACAATCCGTGTTCTTAGCCCCGGTACCCGGATTTGAGCACAATTCGCCGCCCGTGCTGGTTGGACGCTTCTCTCACGTCACATATTGGATAAGGTAAGCCTCTTCCAGCTCACGCAGAGGGTCCATGGCTTCTCGGTACGACTATTTAATAATCTCAGGAAGTTCTCTGATTCCATCTCGTTCTCTATCTCACTTCCTCCTCCTCCTCCTCCTCCTCCTTCGTTGCACCTCCTCCATCAGCGGCACCATGGATGAGTTCTCGTGTTCTTCTGGCACACGTTTCTGTTGAAAGAATATTTCATTAGACTCTTATTTGTTTCAGATTTTTCATCATCAAATCATACAAGAGAGAGGGAGAACTGATCGATAGATTATATAGACATCAGATTATTGTCATAATCTCAACTCGACATCATCGAATTGCATTTAAAGTGAGTAATATTAGTTATTGAAATAACATTGTTGCATGATCGAATACTTTAAACAATAATTTCTAATCAGTTCAAGGAAATATTGCTAACATGTTGCATGATCGATTAGTTTAAACAATAATTTCTAATCAGTTCAAATAATATTTCCTTTGCATTCAAGCAGTTCAAATGATATTGGTAATATTATGCATGATCGAGTACTTTAAAAATAATATCTCATAATACCAATTTAATCAGTTGGAGGAAATATTGCTAACATTTATGCATGATCGATTAGTTTGAACAATAATTTATAAGCAGTTCAAATAATATTTCCTTTGCATTCTAATCATTTCAAATAATATTCCTTAGCATCAATTCCTATTCGGTTTCAAATAATATTCCTTGCATTCCAAGCAGTTCAAATAAATTGGTAACATTTATGCATGATCGATTACTTTAAACAATATATCTATAATACAATTCTAATCAGTTGAAGGAAATATTGCTAACATTTATGCATGATCGATTAGTTTAAACAATAATTTCTAAGCAGTTCAATAATATTCCTTTGCATCTAATCATTTCAAATAATATTCCTTAGCATCAATTTCTATTCGGTTTAAATAATATTTTCTTGCATTCCAAGCAGTTCAAATAATATTGGTAACATTTATGCATGATCGATTACTTTAAACAATAATATCTCATAATACCATTTCTAATCAGTTCAAGGAATATTGCTAACATTGTGCATGATCGATTAGTTTAAACAATAATTCTAAGCAGTTCAAATAATATTTCCTTTGCATTCTCATCATTTCAATATATTCCTTAGCATCAATTTCTATTCGGTTCAAATAATATTCGTATCAAATAATCAAAGACTCGTATGTGCACAGATTTTTAACAATCAATCACGGAAAAAATCTGTGCATACACAAGTTAATAATATTTGTTGAAACTAAACCTTCGATTGAGTGAGCACGCCCTCGTCCTCGAAAACTAGCCTCTCTTCCCCTGCTTCTGCTTGATGTTGTTGCTCAGCGTTGTCAGCACCGCACGTCGCGGCCCCAGGTAGCCAGTGTAGATTGTGGCAGAGGACTGTCCGGAATCACGATCTCCTCACCCCTCTCTCGTTGAACGTAGATTCCTGTCTCTTCAGGGGTGAGGCGGAGGAGGAGGCTGGGGAGACAGCGGAGGCGGCAGCCGTGGCAGCGGAGGTGGCAGCTGAGCTGCGAGCTTTCTGCTGCTGCCAATAGTTGAGCCTGCGCTGCGGCGGGCTATCTGGTAGGATTTATGATGGAGAAGATGTTGATGGAGAAGTCATCGTGAAGGTGGCTCAGATGTAAATGATAATTTCCTCTCATCGCTTCTGTTTATATAGCATACGTTTCTCTCTCTGTTCCAGGCTCGTGCGAGCGAGAGCGAAGTGTGCTACAAGGCGAAAAAAATTCAAATTTCTCTCCAACAACACGTGCTCTCACATCGTTATCGGTTTGTAAGTATTCTCTCTCCTATAAGACACTCGATCATTTTCAAATAGCATCCATGTGTTAGAAGACGAAAAAAAAAAAAATCTCGTCTAGAACTCAGCATGAGAGGGGAAAACACCTGCTAGAAGCTGAAATCCCCATGTCAACTCACTAAACATTCTCGAATGATTTCTAATATTATTAAATATTTCACCGCATTTCAACATAGAGGAATAGCATTCTCGATTGATTTCTAATATTATAAAATATTTCACACCATTTCAAGATAGAGGAATAGCATTCTCGAATGATTTCAGTTCAGTTATTAAATATTTCATTGTTTTCACAGCATTTTCTACCTCTCAACTCGAGTTCCGAACCTCAAAACCAGTTGAGCTCTCGTGAGGGAAAAATACCTGAGACAAGAATACCCGAGGAGAGAGCTGTCATTTCGTGAAATCAACACATGTAAGTTCATTTTTACTTTAATTTATCACTTGAGGACAAAAATCCTCCCTCCAAGGACAAAAATTGTCCTTTGTTCTCGCCTGTCCAACTCGTTTAGCAGGAAGAAAAAATGAGAGAGGAATCAGGAGAAGGGGTGAGAGGTGAATGTCAACAGTCAAGTCACAATAATTTTCTTATTTTAAAATTATTATACATACATCAAACCATATCTATGGACAGATCAAATACAGAAAGTAACTCTTCCATTATTCCTACTGGGTGTATATTTAAAAACATCTAGCTTGATTCTAATTTATAATTCAAATCAATGTTAGAGCTCTCAAATCCTCCTCTAACCAATAGTTTGAGACATACAATTCTTCCAGATTTTCAAACTGCAATATAGCGAGTATTGTTTCTATTGTACACTTCTTTTATTGCAATAATGACTAACTCTATACCTTGTGGTAGCTCTTCCAATCTTTTACAGTCCTACT
>NW_024092238.1:0-17119 GCF_014356525.2 Nilaparvata lugens | reverse complement strand
TAAATCACAGATTATGCTTGCTTTTTGAGTCTTGAATAATTTTCGAAATTGAAATTTATTCATAACACTGAGGGCGCTCTTGCATTAAACGTCATGAAAGTTATTTTGTAGTGATAATGTTATCATATTTTGTTAGAATTATTGTTTTGAACCAAGGACAAGCAATTATAGAACTGAGTTTAATATAGTGATATTGTCAACATCAAGGTCTTATAGAGGAATATATATAGCATCTCTCATCAATTAATCGAATATAGTCAATAATCTATAGTATAGTCAATAATGAATTATACTCAATAATTTTTATGAAAATTGTGCATGTGAAATTCTAACCTCAACTTGGACTTTGTAACCTTTAAATTTGGCAGAAAAATAGCACAAGGACTAACTTATTATTTTTCCTCCACCTACTGTCTAAAGTACTTACTTTACTCCCTGAAACCTAATACTAAAGTGTCACTTTTTCGCTCTCGGTAGTAAAAATCAGAAAAACTCCCTAGGGAGTAAAAGTGACTCCATTTAAATGACATGGGTAGCATCTCTATTTTGAAACTTACATTGTAATAGGTTAGAAGGTCTAAGCTCAGATGAGGAAGCATAATAGAGGTGTCTGTCATTGAGTCAACTGAATTCAATACCACAACCAGAAATTTGATTACTCATGAAATATATGTTTGTATGATAATTATTATATTCTTAATATTAGTAACAAAAAATTTATACAATTTTAAAATATTTTATTCTATTCAAAATACCAGCCACAAATATTTTTGATCTGCAGTTCAAATCTGAACCGCGTGATCTGGAGTCAGCCATTTTTGGTAGCTGCTCAGCTGATATAATTGTTACAACTTTTGCCAATAGATAGCGCAATCGGCAGTGCCAATCAGACGACCGGTTTTTAGGTTTTAGATTTAGGTTATGTTGTTAGGAATCATAGTCACCAATACGTAAGTTATTAGAATGATTTTATTTGCAGTTTCTATGAAAAATGTAGATGGAGGAAAAATGTTGTGTACATCACGAGCGAAAAATACTTTTCCTCCCTCAGGAAAATTGGTGCCCTCGGCTTCGCCTCGGGTTTCAAACTTTTTCCCACAGGGAGAAAAAGTCGTACTTTTCACTCTAGATATACAAATAACTATTACCTATCAATGTTATTTCATTAGTGTCGTTTGCATTTAACCCTAAAGTGACACACTGGGGTGTTTCACACCCCAGGGATTTTTTTCTGTTCTAAAGTTGACAATATCAAACAGAGGGAATTTTTGCCCATTCTAAATTAGGTTTGAAGCATTTTCAACTGCTCTCCACCACTTCCAGTCAGTAAAAGCATTCTACAAGGTCACCAGCTCATCTTGTTCTTCGTTTGGGGTGTCTAACACCCCAGAGTATCTTCTACGTAGGACTTTTATCAAATACTTTTTTACAAAGATTTACTTGTATTGACCACTACGAACAATGAGGTATGGGATGATGGATCAGATTGGAATAAATGCTATGATTCTCTACAACTTGAGGTTCAAAACAATAAAATGAAGAGACGTGAGTTTTGTGATGAAGTTGTAATAAATTGGCAATGATCAAGCCATTCCTTCAAACCAGATTAGGAGCTCCAACACTCAGGCTTACATACTTCTAAAATCATCATCGTCATTCAAGGATTAGGCTTTGTTGGCCTGTTCCGGCATCCATTTCTTCATCGGTCGTCCGACGCCTCTTCTCCCATCGGGTTTGTAGTGCCAAGCTTGAATTGGAAGTCTATTTGCTGGCATACGAAGTAGATGGCTGGACCAGTCTTCTCTACTTTTCTTCAATATTTGCAATAAAGACTCTACATTCAGTTCGGTTCTTATTACTTCATTTCTTATGTAATCCAACTTAGTGTAACCTTTGACTGCTCGAAGGAACCTCATTTCGGCTGCTTGGATACGTGACTCAGTTTTTTTCATTGACACCCAGGCTTCGCTTCCATAAGCTATTATTGGTACAGCCATTAGTCTGTAGAACTTCATCTGAGTAGAATTCATACTTCTAAAATTAGTATAAATTTTGATAAGCAGTGCTTTACTTTCGATTTTTGTATGCACTTGGAACAAAAATGATGAAGTATGGGCTAAGTACTTTTTTCTCTATATCTTTCACAGAAACAGGCAAAATTAAATTGGGTGTTCAACACCTCAGTGTGTCTACTGTGTTAGCATAGAGTAAGTGTGTCTCTGTAGGGTTAAATAAATAAAAAATCGAATTATCATATTGCTTGCTTTACCGTTTGGAACATGTCCTTCCCTCCTGTTGGGCACAACATTGTTGCTAAAGGCGTTGTAGGACTGACGACTTCTCTGCTGGACCTGAAACACAAGATGGTTATCTCATCTAATGAGCTATGTATAAAAAATTTAGTAATTATTTTGGATTCTGGTCATTCAATGAAGAACGGTGAAATGGATTTCCTTCTGAGTTTCAACATGAAAATATAATTACTACATATTACCAGAGAAAACTCCTATAATTGTTAAAACTCCTATAAACTGCTATTATTAATTCTGTGATATTACTAAGAAATATTGATTGATTGAATACTTTATTTTGTAGATTACAATATATACTTATATACTTATGTACTGGCTTATACACTTATATACAATAGCTTACAATACAGAAAAATTATAGATGAATTTACATAATATAGACTAAGAAAATAATTATTGAACTGTATATGATATGAAAAAGCAATTTGTAATATAATAACTATAGATAATTATATTGTTATGCATCTACATAAATTGGCGGAGCTTTGGACATATCAATGTCCATTCTTCGGAGAGAATATTGAAAATATCCTCCCCACTAACTCTCTACCAAATATTCAGAGATAAGAATACGGAGTATATATTGGTAGGGAAAGCTAGAGATTTCCGGAGAGTTATATCCTTAGCAATGGCAATTTTGAGGAGATACATGGAGGATACAAGAGATCTGTCACAATAGTTTCAAAGGAGAAATGACATGGGGAAGAAGTCGAATGGAGGAGATTGATTGATTGAGTACTTTATTCATGTAGATTACAGTATACTGGCTTTTACTCTTATATTCTATATACAATAGCTTACAATACAGCAAAATTATGGATGAATTTACAAATATAAATTTAAAATATAATTATTGAGATTTATATAATATGAAAAAAAAAACAATTTGTATAACTATAGATACAATAGATAATTGTTATGCATCTACATAAATTGGCGGAGCTTTGGACATATCAAGTCCATCTTTGGAAAGAATATTCGAAGTATTCGTCCCACTAACTCTCTACCAAAGAGATGGGATTATAGTGGTACACCAGAGGGACACCAGTGGTGACCAGGTCCACCAGCTTGAACATAACTTGACAAACACATAGTTATCACATCATATTTATTTTTTATGATGTAATGTGTTTGTCAAGTTCTGTTCAATCCAATAGAATGTATGAAGACGGCAAAAAATCGTATGTCTAAAACTCGCGTCTGTGTATCTAGACTTAGAAATCAATCATCATTATTTTTTCAAAAATTTCTCACCTGTTGATCACCCCTCCTGGCCACCCCTTCTTCACGCCCCAACCCTCGGAACATGGTGGCGATGTCCTGACTGATGGGCAGCATCAGCTGTGACGTCACATTGTGCGCGGGGTCATGAGGTGGTGGGAGGGGCTCCCTGGGGGAGGCCATCACCTGGGCTGAGACTAGGGCGGCAAGGGCCAATCGCTGAGGACCTGACATCGTGCGTAGGATTGGCATCACCTGGAAAAAAAATTATTAATCTATAATAAAGGAAAGAATTGGCTTATACACATACGGGATAGGAAAATAAATTATGTTTGACGCATCATCACATCTGAACTACTGAACTGATTAACTTGGAATTATGCATAAAGATTCTCAATTTACCGAGGATGGTTATTGGCCTATTATCAATTCTTCAAGATTCTAGTAGGTCAAGTTTTCAGTTTGTCAAGTTTTTTATTAGACCCTTGCGGAGCACGGGTTACCTGCTAGTCTATAATATAAGAGAGGTAAGAACTGGCTTATACACGTACAGAATAGGAAATCCACGAATGACGCATCATCACGTCTCAACTACTCAACTGATTGACTTGAAATTTTGCATGCAGATTCCTAATTTACCTAGGAATGTCATAGGCCTATTTTAAATTCTTCCAGATTTCAGTGGGTCAAGAATTCAGTCTGTAAAGTTATTCATTAGGCCCTTGTGGAACAAGGGTCACCTCATTAATTTTGGACATTATCCATGATTCTATAATATTCTATTTTGAAGAAGGAGAATATTTTAACAGTTGGGATTTTGTTTTTATTTTGAGAGGATTAGTACAGCGAAAAGCGTGAAAACAATATAATAATATTCAATTATTATTAAATAAGAATCAAAATTAAATGCTGCAACTCACCCCAAAGACTTTTGCAGAATTTAATTTTGATTTTTGCTCAATAATAGTGTGTTTGTCTTTTCGGTCTCAAAATTTTATAGTTTTTTCAAAGTTTGGAATTTTTTAATTAATTGTGATTGTTTTAATTTAATTTTGAAGTATTTTTAATTTAAAAATAATCTTTGTGTGTTTCGAACTGTAAATTGAATGTATAGACTAATAGGAGAATGTTGAGTGCCACATAACCTAGCTACATTTGGACTGTTGTATAAATTAGAATTGGAACCGTTTTGGGCTTATAAGCCTGTCGTACTTTCTGTAAGTTGTGTAATTCTGAATGATTGAATAAATAAATAAATAATAGGTTTAGTTTAGTTTAATTTTCGTCAAAACACTACAGAATCAAGCAAAGCCTGGTAGTATATGACACGTCAAAAGTATTGAGTACAGTACTCGAAAAAAGTAATTATAAAAGAGAAAAAATAAGAAAATCAGAACATACAAAGGAGTCAAAAATATGCTTGCAAAAAAAATGCCTACACGCGCCAACAGTTGAAGCTTTCCTCTGAACTGTACGGATATGCATCGATCAATCTAGCTTTTATTGCATTCTTAAGTATTTATTAACTAGCATTTGAATAAAAAATGCAGTTTCTCTTATTTTCCATCGATAAATATTTAATCACCCTCAGTGTTTCAAAGTTATCACTTATTCTTTCTGTTACTTACTTGAATACTGTTTGAAATTTTGCACTTATGAATTATTTACAATGTTTATCCAATTAGTAGAATTGATGGTGATGTTGTGAAATCTCTCCATAATAAGAAAACAAAGATATTGTCAAATTTCACTAAAAATTTATTAAAAACTTTAAAACAGAACCATGGTTTCACGTAGTTTACCAACGCATTGAAAATAAGAAAACAAAGAAAAACATGTTGAAATAAGAAAAATGTTTCTTTTGGCATTGTTTCTATATCCTCATTCCTCAGTACAGCTGATGATGCATTGGTAAACTACGTGAATCTTTATGTTTTAAAGTTTTTAATAAATTTTTAGTGAAATTTGACAATATCTTTGTTTTCTTATAATGTTTATCCATATTTACCTGAGATAACCTGAGCTTAGCACCTGGTTTATTCATAGCATTGGCTACGACTCTCTTCATGACATCGTTTCTCTGCTGTTCCAGGGTTTGTAGTGAGGAACTGCTACCACTTATTCTGAAATAAATAGATAAATTATCATTAAAAATTATTATTTATTATTAATTATTAAACGAAAATTCAAATTATTAGTTATTTCCATTCATTAGTTGGATGATCAAATTATATCGAACAATATCAAGTCAATGACGTTTTGATCGACACAGTATTCTGAGAAAAATGATCACAGAACTACACAAGAGGTGTTCTGCAAGTTGAGACAAAAACCTTGCTTCTACAAAAAATGAGATTTTCCTTTGGTATTTTTCTGAGACAAAAACATTGTTTCTACAAGAAATGAAAATTTTCCTTGGTATTTTTCTAAAAAAACATTGTTTCTACAAAAATTGAGAATTTTCCTTGGTATTCTTATTAATCCGCCATTTTTAGCGAATAGGTCACTACGGTGAGGTCCACGTTATAATGGCAGTCGAGAAAGATAGCAGAGCAGTGTTGCCGATTCTATGTTTTACCACTGCCCTCTGTAGAAGATAGATGATATAGGCATATCAGATGTAATATAAACTGTAGATTTTGTGTACTCATTCAAAAAATAAGTTTCTTTTCTTTTAGAAATTTCAGTCTGCTACGTAATCTCCCTGTAAGAAGTAGAAGAACAGCAGTTGAATATTGATGAAAACGAAAGTTAAGACTAAAAGCAAGCGGAATATTATGTTGGAAAAGATGATCACTTTCAAAAAGATGTAACAGTTTTTATGCGAGAATGAATTTCAACGGCACATGCTTTGGAATTTCGTGACAAGATTATCAAACAGCTTTTAAAAGTTTTTACTTTTTTGCACTGTCTGTCTCTCTGTTTTTCTATATAACATACTCACTCACACTCTCTCTCTTTTGGTAGAGAGTTAGTGGGGAGGATATTTTTAATATTCTTTCCGAAGAATGGACATTGAAATGTCCAAAGCTCCGCCAATTTATGTAGATGCATAACAATATAATTATCTATAGTTATTATATTACAAATTGTTTTTTCATATCATATGCAGTTCAATAATTATTTTCTTAGTCTATATTATGTAAATTCATCTATAATTTTGCTGTATTGTAAGCTATTGTATATAAGTGTATAAGCCAGTATATATTGTAATCTACATAAATAAAGTACTCAATCAATCAATCTCTCTCGCACACTCTCTCCCTCTTTAACACACACACACTCTCTCTCAATAGGTACTTTGGTCGTGTGTTAATGGAGAGGATATCATATTATATCCCTTCCTTTCAGAGAGTTGACAATTTATTATTATTTGTTGAAACACCACCGATTTATGAAGTTCTTCTTCTTTCAATCAGGGATTAGGCTATTGCCTGTTCCGAATCACATTCAGCTTGTAATTAGAATAAAAATAATAATATAAAATCTATAAATTAATAACACCAATATAATCTAATGTAATATCATCATAAGCATCACTACAATCTGCTGTTTTCATTTTATAATAAATATAATGTTCATTGCCATCTTTTTCGTGGCCTGCCTATGTCTCTTTGCCTACCGGTTTATACTTGAAAATTCTTGAGAAAGCCTATCAGCTGACATTCGTTCCACATGCTCTTTCCATTGCTGACGATAAGATGCAACTCTCTCATTCAGGCAGAGGATATTCAGCTCTTTCCGTATATCCTCATTCCTGATGTGATCTCTTCTGTCACAGCCCTTAGTTCTGCGAAGAAATCTCATCTCAGCTGCCTGCACTTTACTCTCAAGTGGCTTTGATGTTACCCACGATTCACTACCATAGAGTAGTAGTGGAGCTGCCATTGTCTTATAAAATTTCATTATCGTGCTTGTGGTAGCTTTATTTCCCAATGTCCTACTGATACTTCCACAAATCATTTGGAATCTTCCTACCTTCTTCTCTACATCCAATTCATTTATGAAGTTACATCACAAAATATTGTATTATAGTTATTCTGATAATTGTATTCAATCTTTATTATCATTGATTTCCTCATACTGTATTTGTAAAATTCGTTGAATAATTAGCAATACTGTCATTTAATGTGAATTAGTCTGTAAGGTTGTATATACACGTACTCTGTAGAGCCACAGAGCTCTGATGTGAATAAGAGTAGGCATCTCAATTCAATTCAAATTTATTCAAATCTACACAAATACGCAATGGAAAATTCAAAGATAATAGAACAAATACACACGTGAAAAATACAATGACAATACAACTAAAATATTGAATGAAAAAGACTAAGATATTGTCAAAAAGCCACTGATTCATTGAAATTAGAAAGACCGGTTTCGGTTATTACACCATTGTCAATCTCTGATAAACTAAAACTAAATACAAGAGCAGCAGAATTTATACTAGTAGGCGAGTACTGCTATTGGTCGAGGGCATGAACGCCTGCCATTGGCCTAGCTAGACAGTCTCCTCCCCCTCAACGGTGTGACAAAATGGCGGCTTAAGCAACAGAATCGCCATGATAATAAAAATGATAACAACTAAAATACAAATTTCAAATACCAAAACATACAAGAACAGACTTCATGGTGTATTGTATATTATTTTTTATTGTAACATACCGGTAGGCCTACTTGAATGAAGAAAGAACTCTACTCTAATTTAATCTAATATCACTCACTCTTCCTCATGCCTCTTCCTTTCTCTCTCTTATTTGTCTCTCATTGCTCTTTCTTCCTCTCACTTCCACTATTCCTCCTCCTCTCTGGAATTCCCTCTCTGTCATCCAATTTTTCAGAACAATAACTCCAGTTTCATAACACTTCATAAAGTTTAAAGCTCTGTTAATCCTTTAGAATTCAATGAATCTTCAATATTAATACATGAAATTGTAGAGAATTTCATTTTCTACAAAAATTAAGATAACATGAATTACGCTACGTTTCACGGTTCAGGAGTTAAACGCGAAAAACTGGTACAACAGCACGTTTCAGGAGGTTGAAATTATTGAAATCTTCTGATCTCTTGTTATGAAGTTGCAAACAGCGACAATCAGAAAGCCGACAGCTTCTGACACCTAGCGGTAGAAATTTCAACTAGCTACAGAGTAAATACTGAATCTGAACATCAGGTTTATCAATTTTACAAGCTTACTGCTCATTTAATCGAAATATATTATTAGGTAAGTCTTGTAGAGAATGGAAAGTTGTATATTTATTGATAAACTACAATAAATTCCCTTAATTTGTTGGAGTAACAAAGCCCGCTACAAGTTTGTCCGGCATAAATCTCTACCGTTCTCAAACAGGTATCCATTTTGTAGGATATTTCTGTGAATAAAAGCTAAACCATGGATTTAAACGAAAAAAGTAATATGAATTGATTGAAAGACCATCTTTTTCTCTACAAATTGTATTCCTAACATTTTCGCATAGAATAAAACTCAAAGCTGTAATTTGCGAGAAATAGTAACAATGTATGTGTTAAGCTGTCTGCTAGTTCCGATTTCTGACGCTAGAAAGCGCGGCGCTGCAGTTCTCAACTCCAGCGGCTCTTTGCGTCTTTGGAGCTTCAGTCCTGAAAATCATTTCAAGGAAAGAACTCTGATGACGGAAATTTGTAGTTGCTACAGTTTTTCGCTTATAACTTTTGAACGGTTGATCGTAGCTGAATTTATGTGATGTTCATTTTTGTAGGGAATAAAATTTCCTATCGAATAGACTACTGTAATTGAATTTTATACATCTTTAAATTTCAAGGGGGTTTTGAGCTGTTGTTTCTTTATTGTTCTTAACTGAAATTATCCTACCTACTCTAACTTTTCTCCTCCTCAACCTCTTCTTCTTATTCTTCTTCATCTTATTCCTCTTCTTCTTCTTCTTCTTCTTCTTCTTCTTCCTCTTGTCTTTTCTTTTCTTATTCTTCTTCATCTTATTCTTCTTCGTCTTCTTCTTCTTTTTCTTCTTCTTCTTCTTTTCTTTTCTTCTTCTTCTTCTTCTTCTTCTTCTTCTTCTTTTTCTTCTTATACTTCTTCTTCTTGGCCTTCTCCTTCGGCTACATCAATAAGGTTCAATGGCCAAGTTTTCGAGAATAGAAAAATATTGACGGAGTGGAAAAATGACATAATTTATTCATCAATGTAACTTGAACCCCGCAAAAATTCCACACCAAACATTTTTCGACTGAAATAAGAGACAAGACCGGATTTCAAATCTCCGTTAGTCGGCCTACTCCTCTCTCTTCTTTCTTCTCTCTTCTCTCTTCTCTCTTCTCTCTTGTCTCTTCTCTCTTGTCTCTTCTCTCTTCTTCTTTGTCTCTGCTCTCTTCTCTCTTCTCTTCTCTCTCTTCTATCTTCTTCTTCTTCTCTTCTCTCTTCTCATTTCTTCTTCTCTCTTCTCTCGTTCTCTCTTCTCTCTTCTCTTCTCTCTTCTCTCTTCTTCTTCTCTCTTCCTCTCTTCTCTTCTCTCTTCTATCTTCTCTCTTCTCTCTTCTTCTCTCTCGCTCTCTCTTCTCTCTTCTCTTCTCTCTTGTCTCTTCTCTTCTCTTTCCTCTCTTCTCTCTTCTCTCTTCTCTCTTCTATCTTCTCTTCTCTTCTTCTCTTCTTCTCTCGTCTTGTCTCTTCTCTCTGTCTCTTCTCTCTTCTTCTTCTCTTCTCTCTTCTCTCTTCTCTCTTCTCTCTTCTCGTCTTCTCTCTTCTCTCTTCTCTCTTGTCTCTTCTCTCTTGTCTCTCCTCTTCTCTCTTCTCTCTTGTCTCTTTCTCTTCTTCTCCTTCTTTCTCTCTTCTCTTTTCTCTTCTCTCTTCTCTCTTCTCTTCTCTCTTCTCTCTTCTTCTTCTCTCTTCTCTCTTCTCTCTTGTCTCTTCTCTCTTGTCTCTTCTCTCTTCTCTCTTCTCTCTTGTCTCTTCTCTCTTCTTTTCTCTCTTCTCTCTTCTCTCTTCTCTCTTCTCTCTTCTCTCTTCTCTCTTCTCTCTTCTCTCTCCTCTCTTCTCTCTTCTCTCTTTTCTCTTCTCTCTTCTCTCTTCTCTCTTTTCTCATCTATTCTCCTTTTTCGTCTCTCCTCCAACCTCTCTTCTCTCTTCTCTTCTTCATAGAAATATTATGCAATCAATTCCAGCTGACAAAATCCTAAAATCACAAGAGTTTTTTTCTTATGCACTTCCTTTTATATCCTGGAAAAGGACGGAAGAATGAAACAATTTTGTTGTTCAGCAAATTTGACCTGTAAAAGGGGTTGGAGAGTATGTGTTCGAAATTTGAAGCAGATTGATCAATTCTTTCCAAAGTTATTGTAGAACATACTAACAAACCAACCCACAGACGGATAACGACTTTGGCTGAGGCATAAGTAAGAACTCGCTAACGCTCTGTCAATTATCATACGATCATACATACTATCAGAGACAAATAATCTAGATATTGAATATCTCTACTCTTTGATACTATTATGTTCACATTGAGACGAGGCTGGCTTATGTAACCCGACATGAAGTTGAAAAAATCTTGTGTGGCGCACTCACACAACTTTCCTTGCCGTTATGAAAATTGATCACCTGACGCTAGTGTTCCCGCGCATCTCAAGTCTACTATTCAGTGATTTAAGCCAGCTGGTGACAGGGTAATAACGCTGGAGACACACATGAGGTCTGCTAACTCTTCATAGTGAATGATTTAATAGAATCAACAATAATTTGCAATTGAATAATCACATTTTCTCGAATTTAAAGCTTATTTTCAATTTTAGGTGAAAATGTTACTGAACATTAATTGTAGAGAATTTCATGCTCAATCTACTCCACTTGATTTTTTTTGTTTCAATTGTATCTTAAGCCTGATAATTGGGATTCTATCTGCATTGATGGGGCGGAGCTCCTGAAATTTTTACAGATATGGGACTTGTGGCAGTTGATAGAGCTTATCGATGACTATTTTAGGTATGAATTTGATCAAAATCGTTGGAGCCGATTCCGAGAAAATCACGAAAAACCCTGTTTTTGACAACATTTTCGCCATTTTAGCCGCCATCTTGAATTGCATTTGATCGAAATTGTTCGTGTCGGATCCTTATAGCGAAAGGACCTTAAATTCCAAATTTCAAGTCATTCCGTTAATTGGGAGATGAGATATCGTATACACAGACGCACATACACTCACACACACACACACACACCACAACCACACCCACACACCCACACACACACACACCCACACACAACACCCCACACACCCACACACACACACACACAACACCACACACACACACACACCACACACACACCACCACACACCCACACACACACACACACCACAACACACACACACAACACACACACACCACAACACACACACACACACACACACACACACACACACACACACACACACACAACCCACACACACAACACACACACACACACACACACACACACACACACACACACACACCACACACACACCACCACACACACACACACACACACACACACACAACACACACACACACCACAAACAAACCACACAACACACACACACACCACACACACACACACACACACACACACACACAACACACACACACACACACCACACACACACACACACACACACACACACACCACCACACACACACACACACACACACACACACACACACACACATACAGGCCATACCCAGAGAACCAGTTTTTTGACTCAGGGGACCTTGAAACGTATAGAAATTCAGAAATTGGGGTACCTTAATTTTTTTCGGAAAGCAATACTTTCCTTACCTATGGTAATAGGGCAAGGAAAGTAAAAGGTATAGAATCACGCTGAGCGTAACTTGTTTTTCTGGGTGAAATATGTTTTGCTATAGTGAGGTCCACGTTATAATGACAGTGGAAGAAGATAGGAGAACAACGTTGCCGATCCTCCGTCTTTTCAATTCCTTCAGTTGTAGACGGTAGCTGATACAGGTTTATTGATGTAATATTAACTGTTCATTCTCGTTCAAGATAATCAATTATATTTAATTCAGGTGGCTTGCACGTTGTACTAATGGCAGTATTTGATTCTAATCTACAACGGAAAAAGTTCAAATCCTATCAACTTGACATAGATCACAGAGACATAATTATTTAACAGTGTTATGAATTTCACCTGATCCACTAACTTCAACCAAAAGAGATAACCCATATTCTATCCATCCATCAAACAACATCTAACTTCTATACGGGTATACAACAATAAATACCCACTCGCAATGATTCATTAATAATTCACTAATTCATCATTTGATTCATCAGTTCTCTCTCAAACAACTCACAACTCAGTCTCTGAGAGAAATCACAGAGCTCAGTCTCTGATGAAGATCTCGATTGTTCCGAATTTCACTTGTGTGGTTTTGTAAATAAGGCCGCAAAGTGATTGATTAACTCTTCAGAAAGTGGCTATGATAAATGAACAAGGCTTGATAAATGATTTGAAATGGCGTTGTTCAAATTAAATGATCGGTGTCAATGATACTGTGAGAAATTCCCGACTGTTCGTGGCGTGGCACTCATTTTATTAGCAATTCATTAATCGAAATGATTTCTCCATGGTGAATCATCAATGGCTAGAAATAGGAATGAGATGAACATCTCTGGCAATGAGGCAATAGAAAAAATATTTTGAAACATTTTCATAGTGGGATATATTCATTGAAATTCCAACATCACTGGTTCAACGGAAACACTGATAATTATTATCTACTACTCAAAAAAATAATTTTGAAACATTTTCATAGTGGGATATATTCATTGAAATTCCAACATCACTGGTTCAACGGAAACACTGATAATTATTATCTACTACTCAAAAAAATATTTTGAAACATTTTCATAGTGGGATATATTCATTGAAATTCCAACATCACTGGTTCAACGGAAACACTGATAATTATTATTACTACTCAAAAAAATATTTTGAAACATTTTCATAGTGGGATATATTCATTGAAATTCCAACATCACTGGTTCAACGGAAACACTGATAATTATTATCTACTACTCAAAAAAATAATTTTGAAACATTTTCATAGTGGGATATATTCATTGAAATTCCAACATCACTGGTTCAACGGAAACACTGATAATTATTATCTACTACTCAAAAAAATATTTTGAAACATTCATAGTGGGATATATTCATTGAAATTCCAACATCACTGGTTCAACGGAAACACTGATAATTATTATCTACTAGCAGGTAACCCGTGCTCCGCAAGGCTCTCTTTTAAATAATGACAAACTGAAAACTTGACCGAGTGGAATCTTGAAGTGTTGAAAATAGGCCTATAACCATCCTCGGTGAATTAATAATCTTTATGCATTATTTCGAGTAAATCAGTTGAGTAGTTGAGACGTGATGATGCGTCAAACATAATTTCTCCTATCCAGTACGTGTATAAGCCAGTTATTTCCTTTATTTTACAGTGATGAGGTGTATTGACAGTTTTAAGTGAATCTTACTACATTAAATTGCCTACATGGAAATTCTCTTGAATTGAACATCTCTGAGAATTTAGAACATTCAGAGAAATGATTCAGTCTCATTTCAGTTAAAACTAACTATGTCAACCATAACATGAATAAGTAACATTTCCATGGCATAGAATTTAATAATGATCCAACTGTTTGGCTGAAATAATTAATACCGGTACCACATAAATAAGATTGTAACTGATTCAGCTTCTTGGTCTATTAATACCACATAATTAAAACCATTTAGATTTAAAAGCGATTGAAACTAGAATTCTCACCTAGATAAAGTTGCAATTAAAGCAGTACTTTCCTTTTGGTTGACTTTGAATTGAAATTTTATACAGGTTCAACCACATTTCTACCTTTGTGTATCTCTAAATTATTATTCAGTACTGAAATTACACATATATTGAGCTGGTATTTACTTCTAGGTTGATTTTAAATTGGAATTCTGTACATATCAAACTATAATAAGGTCATAACTTTACATAAGGTCATAACTTGTACATAAGGTCACTTCATAATGACAGTGGAGAAAGATGAGGGAACATCGTTGTCGATTCTCTGAGATGCTCGATTGTCTGCATTGCGATTGACTTGACATGTAGATGAAATGAAACTTTCTCCCGACCTTGGACTAAAAACATATCAAGTTTGTTGAGCTTGATTTAATCTTGATAAAAAGATCGAACAACGAGAAAAACATCAAAGCTGCGTTTACACTAAAATAATAGACAAGGATAGCAATACCATTGCAAATCAAACACTGCCATTATAATGTGGACCTCAGTGTAGGGAAATCAGAGAAAAAGCCACGTGGATAAGGATAATACTCTGTTCATCTTTATCACCTCAATAATAGTCTGATAGACAATAATTTCGAAAATCAGATCAAAAAAGAAAGTATTATAAAAATACGATGGTCGCACATCGATGCTCTAAATCTAAATAGTAGTGTTGAAACATAATAAAGATCGAGAAAGAAAGTTACCCTGATAAGGATCATTAAAATGCGACGGTCAACTTTAATCAACGATTAAAGTGAGAGATTTAATTGAAGTGAGAGAGTACATTGAGAGAAAGTGATCTTACAACAAATTATTTGAACCAGATTCATGTAATTAAGTCAATGGGTTTTGAGCAAGTGGAATTTTATTAACATGTCTCGTGTTTTAGCGTCCAGTTGAACCAGTTAGATCTCTATAGAAATTTTATTTGAAGTTATCTCAAGGTGGAAAAGCAGTGGAAACTGTATCACATAGAAATTGAATTCATTAAAACTATTCGAAGGAAGACAAGATATAGTGAGGTCCACGTTATAATGGCAGTGGAGAAATATAGGAGAACAACGTTGCCGATCCTCTGTCATGTCAATGCCTTCTATAGACGGTAGCTGAGACAAGGATAGCAATATCATTGCTAAACAAACACTGCCATTATAACGTGTACCTCATTATAGGAGAGCGAAGTTATTTGAAACATAAAATACTTATTATCTGTGTTAATTTTATTTTCATGTGTTTATTTTCTAATGGTTGTAGTGAACTTACTTGTTAATTTCGCTGTTCGGTTGTGTTTCAGTACTTTGTTGTCCATCTTCATCAAAATCGAGAGGAAACTCTTCAAGATCTTCTCCATTGATTGATACAGCAAGCAGCGGTATTATCTGTGGAAGAGAAAAGAATTGCAAATTTATTGGTTGAAAAATAATATTATAATATTTGTCAATACTTGATAACGTAATCTGAAATTCAAGAAATTGAATTCATTTTATCAAATTGAAAACAATATAATTAGATGGATGCATCTAAATCATTAATATGTATGATTCATAAATAATAGATAAGTAAAAAAATACACACTAAGATTCCAATCAACACATAAATAAAACATATATACTTGAACTAAAAGTGACACAATTTTTTACATTTGACTTTTAATATTTCGGGGATCTATCATATTTCAATCTATTATAACAAACTGGCAACGTTGCGAGGCTGGAAAAGCGCTATCTGCTATGTCAAAACACATTTCCAATCTGATAATCTTGCTTTATGTGTCAACACTCTTATAAGAAGCAATAGTATTCTCTTTTTACGAAAAAATTAAGGTACCCCAATTTCTAAATTTCTATACATTTCAAGGTCCCCTGAGTCCGAAAAAGTGGTTTTTGGGAATTGGTCTGTGTGTGTGTGTGTGTGTGTGTGTGTGTGTGTGTTGTGTGTGTGTGTGTGTCAACTGCAACAAGTCCTATATCTGTAAAAATTCCAGGAGCTCCGCCCCATCTATTCAAAGTTTGATTTTAGATTCTCAATTATCAGCCTTCATATACAATTTAAACAAAAAATTTCAAGTGGAAAAGATTGAGCATGAAAATCTCTGCAATTAATGTCCAGTAACATTTCCACCTAAAATTGAAAATAAGCTTGAAATTCGAGAAAATGTGATTATTAAATTGCAAACTGTTGGCAACTGTTGGTTCTATTAAATCATTCACTACGAAGAGATAGCAGACCTCGTGTGTTTCCAGCGTTATTGACCTATCACCAGCTGTCTCATATCTTTTAATAGTAGACTTGAGATGCGCGAAAACATTAGCGTCAGATGATTAATTTTCATAACGGCAAGGAAAGTTGTGTGAGTGCGCCACACCAGATTTTTCAGCAGAGCAGAGTCTTATCAGCTTCAGTTATGAAAACTGAACGTAAGTATATGACAGATAAAGTTTGATTACCATAGATTCTTATGAAACTGTTCACATATCAGTCTAAGGCTGGCCACTAAGGTTAGAACATGCATGATACAGTAATACACAGTCGTCATACACTGTTGTGTCATCACAGTGAAACGCTTCAAGCAATTTTTTTAAGCTAGGCTTCCGTATCTCCGATTTTTGTTTATTTAGTTTGACAGGTAAAGTTTGATTACCTTTAGTTTTTATGATACTATTCACATTCAATCTACTGCAAAAGTGTGAACACACTCATAAAATCCAATATAGTATTCTTTTTTTGCTCAGCAAAACAGTATATATTCTATGGCTTC
>NW_024092237.1:0-17398 GCF_014356525.2 Nilaparvata lugens | reverse complement strand
TACACTGTTGTGTCCATCACAGTGAAACGCTTCAAGCAATTTTTTTAAGCTAGGCTTCCGTATCTCCGATTTTTGTTTATTTAGTTTGACAGGTAAAGTTTGATTACCTTTAGTTTTTATGATACTATTCACATTCAATCTACTGCAAAAGTGTGAACACACTCATAAAATCCAATATAGTATTCTTTTTTTGCTCAGCAAAACAGTATATATTCTATGGCTTCAATCATAAAACTGATTCATGTTACAAATTTGAAGAAAATTGTTAGAGCTGTTTCGAGGAAAAACCGTGAAAAACATGTTTTTTTTTTTTTTGATTATCGGCATTTTTCTCAAAAAATATCACGAAACTCTTGCAATTTTCCAGGAATAAGACTCATGTCAGTTGATAGAGCTTATGAATAGCTATCCATGGTATAAATTTGAAGAAAATCGTTAGAGTTGTTTTCGAGAAAACCGTGAAAAACATGGTTTTTTAGTAATTATCCGCCATTTTTTCCGCCATTTTGAATTCAATTTCATTGAATTCTATTGTCAAATCACCATGGTATAAGGACCTTAAGTTAAAAAATTTCAAGTCAATCGGTTGATTAGGAATGGAGTTATCGTGTTTACAGACCACACACCACACACCACACACACACCACACACACACACACCACACACACCACACACACACACACCCAAAAATCATGTTTTTGGACTCAGGGACCTTGAACGTATAGAAGTTTAGAAATTGGGGTACCTTAATTTTTTTTGAAAGCAATACTTTCCTTACCTATGGTAATATCCTTATGTATAACCTTATGATGTTACCCCATCATAATTCAACTGTTCCTGAAGTATACTTTTTAAGTTATGTTCCAACATTGAAACTATCATATTTTTGTTAGTATAACCTTCATAACTCTAGAAGTATATAGCTAGAAAACTACCTCTGAGTTCTACTGATAAGCTGAAACTGAAAACTGTTAACATCGATGGACATTTCATGTGGAGAAAACATGGATGGGCACTTCGTATGCTAATCAATAGCTGCGGGCAGACTGTGGCTGGACTCAGATTTGCATGTGTAAGCGAAATTTAACGACTTTTTGTCAGAGAAAATCTATCGCTTGTAGCAGAAATGTCACTTGTGGTGGACTAAAATAAGATTTTCACTGATAAGTAAGATACTATAGTAGGATTTACTGTTGCAGCATTGGTTAAATATGTAGCGCTCATGCTATTCATAAGTTATGTTTAAATGTCGGAGTTTGATACTATTTTCAGGTTTCATAAAATATCATGAAGCATTCCATGATTCGAATCAAATTTTGTGGTTCAATATGACATGACCTCCCAGAAAATTTTCCATAGGGCGGGTTTCCGAGCTCGGGATTTAGCTAAGCTTTAGACTTTAAACAGCTGGGGCCTATTTCACAAAGGTACAAGTACTGTTACGAACCTTGGGTATGAACAAAGTACTTGTAGTTACAAGTTTACAAGTACTCACGTTTCACAAAAATGTATGATCTACAAGTTTACAAGTTTACAATTTCACAAGTCTACAAGTACTTCAATAGTAAACATAACTATTTTCATGATGATTCCTTTTGTCATCATTTATAAGGGTTACTTGTACTTTTCAATAATTACTTGAAAATATTTGAAAGCAATATATGTTTTTTGTATAGTCTACTTCATTATGCTGAATTGTAACCTACAGTATATGAACTCTGTATAAATAATATATACAGAGTATATATAGTATACATTATATATATAATGTCTACTATAATATGATGTGTATTTAGTACAGATAACCTATGAGGTAAAAACATAATAACTATTTTGGAAATTATTTAAATTCAATTTCTGATGCTATATTTCCAAAATATGAATTATAGAGGAATATAGGGCATTTTTGATTATTGGAAATTTTTTTATTGAATATTTGAAATCATTTTAATGATCACTTGTAAATCAGTTATATAGCTTTCCATTCGGTAGAAATTGCATAGTTACGAACCAAGTATTTCGACAAAAAATTGTTGGTTACAATGAAAATCTTTGTGAACACTTGTTCGTAACAAGCAAATCACTTGTAAACTTGTAGAAATTCATGTAAATACAAGTTTACAATTTGCTTTTGTGGAACGCTTGTAATCAGATGTTCTCCAAAAACCATGGTTGGCAACAAGACGTTAACCTACTTGTTACCTTGTGAAACAGGCCCCTGGAGTCAGAAAATTGGCTTTCCGAACGGGGCGTAGTCCTAGTCATAGTAAAAGTCACGTTTAAATTAAATTTCGAGAAACTAGAAAGTTGACACAAAATAAAATAAACAGAAAATAGTGTAAAGTTTCAGCAATTTGAATTATTTAGGAATGTTTCATTTCGTCAATGAAAACGTTTCCAATTTAGAAATGAGAAAGGAAAATAAATATTTTGCTGCAACTATTACTGCGACTACGCCACTACTCCGTAAAACAAAGCCAAGTGCATTCTGTGACGTCACACAGGTAGGGCTCCTGAACCAATAAAAACACTAGCTGATATGATCATTAAATGCGAATGACGAATTTTATTGGTGTAAGAGTCCTACCTGTGATGACGTCACACGAATGCACTACGGCTTTGTTTACGGAGGTAGTGCTACGCCCGAGTTTGGGTAGTAATTTTCTGCCAGCTGTTTAAAGTCTAGAACTTAGCTGAATCCCGAGCTCGGAAACCAGCCTTGATTTCCGCTGTTGATAATTTGTAAATAGTAATAGCAGGAGAGCAGAAAATGAGATTTTCCGGCTCGAAATCGGTTTTCAAGTCGAGTCCGTAGGCCGAGGACTAGAAAAAATTGAGAGCCGGAAAAAAAACATTTTTGCCGTGGTGCGAACGCTATTTTCGCCCACACACAAAATAAACAATATATATATGAGAATAGTTGTTTACTAAGCACTTCCGAATGCAAAAGTGGAAGGTGATAGCTCTAGCAAATCTGTGGTAATCTGAAATAGGAAATTGTCCAAGTATTTTATTTTTATTCTGATTTGTCTGAATAACCTAAAAGATTATGTTCAATTATGTAAGAGGTTGAGTTTATACTTGTATTCTTCCAAATGACAATAAGATGATATTATTATAAAATGTTTTGATTTGAATAATAAACAGAAATAATGAAAAGTTTTTTGATCAGCTGTTTTTTGATCACCTTTCTTAGTTCCATGTTAGCGGCTGGAAAGGGTATTCTTTCCGGCCAAGGCCGGAAAGAAACCTGTTCTGACGTCAGACGAGAGTCGTCTGCAAACATCGTCTTCAAGATCTACGTAAGGACTGGAAAACAGCTGCTTTCTGTGCACTGTGGCGAGAACAAATTTATAAGACCTATAACCGAATTCACGTTTCAGCTCAAACCAGGTTCCACATTCTCCTAATCTGGTATGAGTTACTTCAAAATAGTCACCAATAGCTCTTTCCATCCCAAATATTTGTTCCAATATCAATCTTCCAACGGGAATATGTATATTCCCAAAATAAATATCACATATTTTATATCACAACTCTTCCATAAGATTAGTTCATATTTCGAACGCCAGTATCACATATCTATAAAACTTCCTTCGGCTATCAAGCTGGGAAGATTGCGATGGGCCGGACATGTGATCCGGGCAGATGACAACTCACCATTAAGCAAATCCTACAGGCAAAGCAGAAGGGAAACGTCGACCAGGGAGCCGCGCCTGAGGTGGTTAGATGTGGTGGATCGGGATGCTGGAGCGGCCGGACTGAGAGGATGGAGACGATTGGCACGGAATAGAGATGATTGAGGCTAGGCTTGGGGAGGCCAGGACCCTTGAAGGGTTGTCGCGCCAGTGATGATGATGATGATAAAACTTCCCACGTTCACAATAAATTATTAATTTATATTTTGAGAAACTACATGCGCCCGGCTGACTTATTTCTTGAGAAATGTTATTCATAATAGTGTGGCAAAGGTATGATATATTCCTATCACAGGCTGAACGGGTGTTTCGTTGAAGACCCGAGTGATGAAAGCGGGAAGTAGATTAAGAATTAGAATAGGATTAAGATTAAGTAGAATAAGAATTCTGACAGGTCAAAGTCAATCTAGAAATGTTGAGATTCTCTTCAAATTGTCAGCATTTGTTGAATCGGAAGCTTTGATAGTATTTATGAGGGATACTGACAGTTTGAAATGGATCTCACCAGAATAAAATTCACCTAAATCTGTCAGCATTGTTCAAATGGAAAGCTTTGATAATATTTATGAGGAATACTGACAGCTTCAAATGGATCCCAGTAAGTCGTAAACCCGTTTCTAATTATCTGAAGCTGCAACGCAATGAAACTTATTTCTCTGGAGACTTTTATACTTGTGCAGTATATCTGTATATTATATACTTTGATACCTATGTACTGCTTGTTATTTGAACTATGAGTATATATATACTTCGTCATATTTTAGTGCTCTTTGTGGCTGAGATGCGCTGATGGAGTTTTGATGTATTTCTGCTACAATAAATCGAGACTCGAGTTGATTGAAGGAACGTTCCATATCTCACAATTTGTTCAGAATCGTCTACATCTTCAATCTGTTTTTCATTTAGGATAAGTTCATTGGTGGATTACATAGCTTGTAGCAGAGATCTTTTTTCTTTATTCTTTATTTTTCTTCATTTATTCTTTTTATCTACGTTTTTTACCTCAGTAGACTTTGTAACAACGTGTTTTAAGACACCGTTGTGAAGATAAAATAATATTTGAATAGAGATATTTCTTGAGATTGAAGATAGATCAATACCAAAGTATATCCTTCACAACTTCCAATATCTTTGAACTCATCATCATCATCATCTTCTTACAAGGATTAGGCTCTATTGGCCTGTACCGGCGTCCATTTCTTCCTTGGTCTTCCTATGCCTCGCTTTCCTTCGGGTTTGTACTCCCATGCTAATATTGGGAGCCTATTGGATGGCATTCTGAATAAATGAGTAGACCAATTTTCCCGATATTTCTTCAGAATATCCAATAGCGGTTCTACATTCAATTCAGCTCTTATGTTGTCATTCCTTATTTTATCCAGTCTACTACAACCTTTGACCGCTCGTAAA
This sequence comes from Nilaparvata lugens, assembly GCF_014356525.2. Classification (NCBI taxonomy): domain Eukaryota; kingdom Metazoa; phylum Arthropoda; class Insecta; order Hemiptera; family Delphacidae; genus Nilaparvata; species Nilaparvata lugens. Next base: position 12,290 of record NW_024092237.1, on the reverse strand, counting down.
AATCTCATTTCAGCAGCTTGTATACGAGATTCAGTTTGTCTGTTTAAGATCCATGCCTCACTACCGTATGTTATTAACGGTATCGCCATTGTTTTGTAAAACTTCAGCTGGGTATCTTATCTCGTTCGCCTTCCTATAGCTCGTCTTATAGTGCCACAGACCGCACTGAATCTCGCCACTTTTTCACCAACATCTTCATCCTTATCATCCCAAGTAGCTGAAGTCTCTCACTTGATCTAATGCTTGATTGTGTATCATGATTTTTGATCTGACTGGCCACTTTCCCCTGAATGCCATTATCTTGGATTTTTGAGGTGAGATTTTCATGCCAAAGTCCAACCCAATTTCGTTTAACTTGAAAATAGCATATTGTATTTTATCTTCAGTGTTGAAAATGATCACAGTGTCGTCAGCATATGGTAAAGAATTCATAAAAACATTATTGCAGAGCTCTATCCCTGCGTCAACATATCGATTCCAAATTTCCAGAATCTCGTCAGTGTGTATATATTGAAGAGAGTAGGCGACATTGGGCACCCTTGTCTTACACCTTTATTTATTTTGATTTTTCCCGTTTTTCTATAATTGACGGACGTGATAACGATATCTGTATTGGTGTATGCACCCGCAATTGCAGCAACAAGATGTTTGGGATATCCTTTTACCCTTTTATCCTTGAACTCATATCGTCGTCGTCTTCCTACAAGGATTAGGCAAATTGCCTGTTCCGACTTCAAACTCACCATCACATCCATCTTTTACGGGGTCTGCCCACACTTCTCCTTCCAACCGGGTTATACAACATGACTGCCCTGGGAATCCTGGGCACCCTGGGAATACCGAAGGGAATTCCAAGGAATACCAAGGGAATCCTTGAACTCATATAAATATTATAAAGTCATATCGCTTAAGTTTTTCCACGTATCTCTCTTCATTTTTCATCACTACTATAACTAGTAGTACTGTGAACAGTGGACTTCACACGGTATTCTCATCCACAAGTACCTGATTGAAACTATAGACCTTACGGAAATACAAGAATAGACTGGCTTCTCCACACATCTGTGTAATCACTTGTCAGCTGATTTATGATGCATAATTCTTTAGTCTGATTTTAACTCTAATATTGGCGTATGAAGGAGGCTCCTATTTCCTTTAATATTATCCTTGGAATGCAAAATTTCCAAAACGTTGTATATACGTCGACGCGCAATTAAAAAAGGTACAAAAGGTACCTGTCAAATTTCATGAAAATCTATTACCGCGTTTCGCCGTAAATCTTAATGTTTATATGTTGCGCATTTACGGCGAACGCGGTAATAGATTTTCATGAAATTTGACAGGTACCTTTTGTACCTTTTTTAATTGCGCGTCGACGTATATACAACGTTTTTGAAATTTTGCATTCCAAGGATAATATTAAAGGAAATAGGAGCCTCCTTCATACGCCAATATTAGAGTTAAAATCAGACTAAAGAATTATGCATCATAAATCAGCTGACAAGTGATTACACAGATGTGTGGAGAAGCCAGTCTATTCTTGTATTTCCGTAAGGTCTATAGTTTCAATCAGGTACTTGTGGATGAGAATACCGTGTGAAGTCCACTGTTCACAGTACTACTAGTTATAGTAGTGATGAAAAATGAAGAGAGATACGTGGAAAAACTTAGCGATATGACTTTATAATATTTATATGAGTTCAAGGATTCCCTTGGTATTCCCTTGGAATTCCCTTCGGTATTCCCAGGGTGCCCAGGATTCCCAGGGCAGTCATGTTGTATAACCCGGTTGGAAGGAGAAGTGTGGGCAGACCCCGTAAAAGATGGATGTGATGGTGAGTTTGAAGTCGGAACAGGCAATTTGCCTAATCCTTGTAGGAAGACGACGACGATATGAGTTCAAGGATAAAAGGGTAAAAGGATATCCCAAACATCTTGTTGCTGCAATTGCGGGTGCATACACCAATACAGATATCGTTATCACGTCCGTCAATTATAGAAAAACGGGAAAAATCAAAATAAATAAAGGTGTAAGACAAGGGTGCCCAATGTCGCCTACTCTCTTCAATATATACACACTGACGAGATTCTGGAAATTTGGAATCGATATGTTGACGCAGGGATAGAGCTCTGCAATAATGTTTTTATGAATTCTTTACCATATGCTGACGACACTGTGATCATTTTCAACACTGAAGATAAAATACAATATGCTATTTTCAAGTTAAACGAAATTGGGTTGGACTTTGGCATGAAAATCTCACCTCAAAAATCCAAGATAATGGCATTCAGGGGAAAGTGGCCAGTCAGATCAAAAATCATGATAGATAATCAAGCATTAGATCAAGTTAGAAACTTGTAAATTTTGTTATCATGGGAGCCGCCATTTTGTGACGTTTCTGTTATACCGTTAAGTGGGAGGAGACTGTCTAGCTGGGCCAATGGCAGGCGTTCATGACCTTGACGAATAACAGTACTCGCCTACTAGTTAAATTCTGCCGCTCTTGTATTTAGTTTTAGTTTATCAGAGATTGACAATGTTGTAACAACCAAAAACGATCATTTCTAACTATCAATGAAATCTGTGGTTTTTGACAATTCATAGTATTTTTATCAGTATAATATTGCTTTGATAGATATTATATCAGGTACACACTCTCAAGTATCCATTCAATGATAGATATCATTTGGAATCAAAGAAATACTTCTAAATTAAATTCAATAGATAGAAAATTCCAAACTATTCTTCGGAAACAATATTCAAAATATCCTTCCCACTAACTCTCTACCAAATGAGAGATTTATGATTGATTGATTGAGTACTTTATTTATGTAGATTACAATACATACTGGCTTGTACACTTATATACAATAGCTTACAATACAGCAAAATTATAGATGAATTACATAATATAGACTAAGAAAATAATTATTGAACTGTATATAATATGAAAAAGCAATTTGTAATATAATAACTATGGATAGTTATATTGTTATGCAATACATAAATTGGCGGAGTTTTAGACATATCAATGTCCATTCTTCGGAAAGAATATTAAAAATATCCTCCCCACTAAATCTCTACCAAATGAGAGAGTTATGAGAGGGATGGGATGATGTGAAGAAGTAAGAATGAATGAAGATAGAGTACAGCAAAGAGAAAGAAAAAAAACAGAAAAAGAGAGGAAGAAGAGAAAGAGGAGAAGGAGGACGAGATAGAAATGAAAACGAATAACCACAGGAAAGACGATAAAATTGAGAAACTTATCATCTCAAAAATAATAATTATATCATTCTCGTTGGGAAGAGAGTAGCACTTGAAAGCAAGTGGACTTCCGGATTTCAAAACCAGGATTGAAACTTGAAATTGAACCCAGGGAAGCGAGAAAATATATTCATCATTTTGACAGACGAGCTTGAAACTCCGAGTCTATTTTGTTAGTTTTTGTCAACTGTAAGCCTCACCTTTTACCTGTCAAATATCTGCTATTCTATGATGAAATTCCCTTCAAACAGTCAGAATACCTTATTTACAACATCGATGCTTCGCATTCCATCAACAGTGAATCTGAGGTGGATTTTACTACTATAAAGAGGTCCACGTTATAATGGCAGTGTTTGATTAGCTATCCTTGTATTGCTATCCTTGTCTAACATTCAACGAAGCGGATAGCGCTATCTCTTCTCGCTTTGCTTTGTTGACGGATCGACATTTAACAATGTAGAATTAATAATGAATAACAGATATTCATTGATTATGAAAATCTTATTAAATTATTGAAAATATAATTTCTTGCTTATTAAATAAGATTTATTATCTTAAACGAGAATGAACAGTTAATATTACATCAATAAACATGTATCAGCTATCGTCCATAGAAGGCATTGACAAGACAGAGGATCGGAAACGTTGTTCTGCTATCTTTCTGCACTGCCATTATAACGTGACCTCTACTATAGAAATTACTCTAGGAAGGGTAGAATATTTCAAATAGTTACAATTGCGAATAAAGTTCATTGAAGCTTCTCTTAGGGATCCTATAGTTCTATTCTACCTATCTAGAGGTGCGTACAGATATACGCGCCGCGAACATGAGCAATTCACTTTTAATCAGCTGATGCCAAGCTTTTTATATTTGTATCTTACCGTTTCTGTAAAAATACAGATATAATCAGCTGATTAAAAGTGAATTGCTCATGTTCGCGGCGCGTAAAAATTCGCGCCGAAAACATGAGCAATTCACATTGTGACTAAACGTGACTAGTGTTGTCTTGACTAATCGGTGTGTGACTAGCCTTGAAATTGCAACTATAAAGGTGCGTACAGATTTACGCGCCGCGAACATGAGCAATTCACTTTCAATCAGCTGATGCCAAGCTTTTATATTTTGTACTTACCGTTCTGTAAAAATACAGATATAATCAGCTGATTAAAAGTGAATTGCTCATGTTCGCGGCGCGTAAATCTGTACCACCTTTATAGTTGCAATTCAAGGCTAGTCACGCACCCGATCAGTCAAGACAAGACTAGTCACGTTTACTCACAATACTTCACATAGTTGCTTATGGAGTCAAGTCTTATTGCACTGACTAATCAGTGTCAGTTACGTCATAAGCAACTATGTGAAGTATTGTGACTAAACGTGACTAGTCTTGTCTTGACCCATCAGTGTGTGACCAGCCTTAAATTTTGTTCGAGTTGAATTTGGTTGGAATTTGAGATGAAAGTAGTGAGAATTCATGGACAAACTTTCTAGAAATCCAATTTCATTCTATTGTTTTTCCTGAACTAGTTTTGAATGTTTGAACTACTTGATTTTTACTTTGAACTTCGAGTATTCCTGTAGATAGGATCAGTGTTTTCCATTCAACCAATGCTGATATATCTGAGTGGATGTCACTAAAGCTGAAGTAGAGAATAAGATTGACTCTATTCGTAGCTCCAATGTCGATTTTCCATTGAAAAACTTAAATTAAATTCCATATTGTTTTCTACGTTATTGCCCTGGAAAATTGGTTTAAGTTGGTTGAACGGGTTCATCCAAAATCACGTATTATATAACAACACTACTCTTCGAAACTTTATCCTCACGCTTTATCATAGAGGAATAGTATCCTACGTAACAAGGATGGGAAGGATCCTTTTGCAGGCGAGAATGATGTTTCTAGTCGAGGCGTTGGCCGAGACTAGAATTTCATCCAGTGGCGGCCCGTCAGAGGAAGCAAGGGAAGCCAGGCTTCCTCTGATATTTGCTCGTATTTTCCTAATATTTTATTGTTGTTAGGCCTACTGGCCTATTATTCAGCTGATATTGTTGATTCTCAAATTTAGAATATTAATTATAATGAATATTTATTGGTATGATAAGATTTCATAACATATCATTAATGAGAGAATGTAGAAAACAAGCTTTAAATGGTGGCGGGAAGCGTGATGGTATATAGAACGCATCGCATAGCAAAGAAGGCATATAGATGGCCAAAGGAAGCCCGCTTCAACGCTGAGTCCGACAGGAATAGAATAGTACAGTGAAAAACGCGGTTCCCATGACATCGCATGTAATAGAACTAGTCGTCAGGCTCGCTTCGCTCGCCATATCCGTCTAGCCAGGGGGCTCCGCGCCCTGGACCCCCGACTGGATCCTCCAAGAATGAGATCAGCAGGCTCGCTTCGCTCGCCTGCATTTTTCATTTGAGCATTTTTATCATATGTTAGGACAATCCAGTCGGGGTTCAGACTAAACGTCTGGCTAAACGGATATGGCGAGCGAAGCGAGCCCAACGGCTAGTAATATAATATTCCCAGGATTGAAGTAGCAGTGCCCAATCAATTATTTATCCGCGAAAATCATTTAAATCTCCAACTTGGTGCCAACCTAACAAAGTCAACTCAACTTAATGCCAACCTGACAAATTATTAATTTAGTTGCTAGTTAACAACTGTTCGAAGAGGTACTCTATCTAGATTATAGTTCTATAGTACATATGATATGGAAATTTCATTATAATTAAGAGATTGGGAGAAGAAGAACATACATGCTAAAGACGAACTTTAAACTCTTAAAAACAACCCTTAGAGTTGAAATATTGCCAAAAGATTTCTTAGTGCGCCTCTAAAGGCCAACTGAACATACCTACCAAATTTTAACGTTTTTGGTCCGGTAGATTTTTAGTTATGCGAGTGAGTGAGTGAGTGAGTAGTGAGTGAGTGAGTCAGTCAGTGAGTGAGTGCCATTTCGCTTTTATATATATAGATATAGGCAGACACATACAATTCCAGAGGAAGCCTAGCTCGAATCTGAGTCCGTCTGCGCACGCATCATAAGATGAAGAAGAAGGCAGACCTCAGCACCGCAGTTCGTTTTGCACCAGAAAATAATATAGAATATTAATATTTATATAAATGAAAATGTGATAACTACAAAAGTATACAATAAATGAAAATATGGGATAATAATAAGAATATTATCAATAATTTTTAATAGAAATATTTGGTTTTCATTTTCTCTTTGGTATGCTGTTTTGTTGAAGAGGTTATGTGTTTAGTTTTACTATTTACTGCTGTATTGCGCGTGTCCTGATGAAAGTTATTTGCCAGAGTGTAAAAATGCTTTTAGTGACGTGAGTTGAAAGTGAAAAGTTTAATTATGAAACCATCAATAGATTTAGTGAATATTCACTTATTCAGTTCTTGAAACTCCATTTAGTAAGTGGAAAGAAAGTGACCAAAAATAGGATTCTTCATAAATTATGTGAGTACTGAGTAGCCTGAAATCTCAATTATTTGGAATTATTATTGACGTTTCAATTATGAATTATGTGTTCATTATAAATATTGTAGGGAAATATATTATTTTTGGAGCATTATGGTCTTTAGGCTTCCCTTAGTTTGAAATCCACGAGCCGCCACTGATTTCATCCCAGCACTGCAAAAGACATTCACGTCCAAGTAACGTAAACTATTTTTTCTTCATAATAACCTAAAGAAGAATAATTGAGAAATAGAACAAATTACCTGCTTGTTCTGACGTTACTACATGCATTCTATTAACATGACCTAGTTTACAAATTCGGAATCAGGAATTTTGTGGAAGTTGACAGAACTTCCTCCTGGAGCGCTGAAGGTGTTTTTTGTAGCAATTTTGCTGTTCCTATTTCGGAACTAAGAAACATACTCGACTGTAGAGAAAATATATGATTTCATTACAGTAGAGCAAAGACCTCAAAGAGATATAGACCCACAATGACTATGCCTTCCCAATGGGCCGCCATTGGGGTATTTCAGCACGAGATATTATATCTATATATTTGTGATATTATAGATTACAAAGGCATTGGTATGCAATAATCTTATAGGTTGCCCTCTTCAATGGCCGATTTCAATTTCAAGTACGACACTAGCGCTGCATGTTAGTCTATGCATTTTTAAGGTCTTTGCAGTAGAGTTTGTGTAATGAGAATGATATGTTCATTTGTTCTGCAAACAGCTGTTTACCGGTTTGATTTCATGCATGGAAAACAGCTGAGATTGAATGTCTATGACATCAACATTTTTTCCGTATTATTAGTTTATAGTGCTATGTAGAAGAATCATTGAAGCTACCAAATGATATTTCATATCTTGGTAAGGGAATAATAAATACTGAATGAGTGTCTACTGAAGTTTTCTAGTAATGTTACTTCAGTCACCCAATTATAAGAAGAAGAATTTGAGGAGAAATCTATTATATAATAAAGGAAAGAATCGACTCATACACGTACAGGATGGGAAATTCACGAATGACTCATCATCACGTCTGAGCTACTCAACTGATTGACTTGAAATTTCACATATAGATTGCTAATTTACCTAGAATGATTATAGACCTTTTTTGGATTCTTCAAGATTTTAGTTGGTCAAGTTTCCAATTTGTCAAGTTTTCAATTGGACCCTTGTGGAGTACAAGTTACCCTAGCTAGCGGGTCACCCGCTAGCTTTTTATGAAAACTTGTTCAAGAACAATACTATTCAATAAATGGAACTTCAGTAACCTACCTATTAGAAGTGGATGAAGAATTATTTCTTAAGGTGCGTACAGATTTATGCGCCGCGAACATGAACAATTCACCTTTAATCAGCTGAATATATCTGTATTTTTTACAGAAACGGTAAAATACAGATATAAAAAGCTTGGCATCAGCTGATTAAAAGTGAATTGCTCATGTTCGCGGCGCGTATATCTGTACGCACCTTTATATGAACTTATTTCAGGACATTTTACCATAAGAATAAGCTTGAACTGGGGAACAAGCGTGATGTTTCGGAAGGAATATGGGGAATAAAATATAGAATTTAGATAAGTCTGATTTTTGCACCCTCAAAATTATTTCTTTAATATATGAATATTTCATATTTTGGTGATAATAATGTGAAATGTGTTTCTTCTATGTTTGGTTTTGGAGCAACTAAATTTGAAAATCCACTTTGTGAAAATAATTGAGAACTGAGAATTTTATGAACTACAAGAGAGACTTCAGCTACTTGGGATGCCGCATTTCATTCGATAAGGATGAAGATGTTGGTGAAAAAGTGGCGAGATTCAGTGCGGTCTGTGGCACTATAAGACGAGCTATAGGAAGGCGAACGAGACAAGATACCCAGCTGAAGTTTTACAGAACAATGGAGATACCGTTAATAACATACGGTAGTGAGGCATGGATCTTAAACAGACAAACTGAATCTCGTATACAAGCTGCTGAAATGAGATTTTTACGAGCGGTCAAAGTTGTAGTAGACTGGATAAAATATGGAATGACAACATAAGAGCTGAATTGAATGTAGAACCGCTATTGGATATTCTGAAGAAATATCGGGAAAATTGTCTACTCATTTATTCAGATGCCATCCAATAGGCTGCCAATATTAGCATGGGAGTACAAACCCGAAGGAAAGCGAGGCATAGAAGACCAAGGAAAAAATGGATGCCGGTACAGGCCAATAGAGCCTAATCCTTGTAAGAAGATGATGATGATGAACAACTACAAGGCTCAACCTATTTCAGACTATGTGTAACCTTATCTGAATTTGGGAGAGGAATAGCACAAGTTACCTTATTTTTCTCTACCTATCATTCTTGATGATGTATTATTGTATGATCAATGGACGAATAACTTCCAAATAAAGAAATAAAACTTGTTCAAGAACAATATTCTTCAATTGATGGTACTCAAGTAACCTACTTATTAGAAGTGAATGGAGAATTATTCCTTATATGAAATTCTTCTATGACATTTTACTATGAGAATAATACCATAATCATAAGAATTATTGGAATTATACCGTAATTGTGTTGTTATGAAAGCAAGTTTTGGGAGAAATCCTGTATGCTTCCATGTTTTTCATGGATAAATAAATAAGTTTGAACAGAAGAACAAAGGGTCTTATCATGATTTGAAAAGGGTATTAAAAATGGAAGCTAACATTTGTATAAAGATAAAATAATACATCATTATTTATCAAGTAAATACTCACTCAAATGATTTGTAGGCGTGGCTCTACGGTCATAGTCTTTCTTCAGAAGACTATCTAGTATTTGTAGATGGTCCATTTTTGTGGCTTTTCTGTAACATACAAATAGATTAGAATGCAAAACACATCAATCGATAGAAAAAAACAAGCTCGAATAATATCAATTACTGAATTTTGAATGGAAAATTAATCTTAAATTCCTTAGAGACGGATAGAGTAAGAGAATCATTTTATTTGCAGACAAGATACCGGTATCAGTTATGCTCTATAGAAGACAGTGATAAGGTTGAAGAACCGGCAACGCTGTCCTGCTATCTTTATCCACTGCTATTATAACGTGGACCTCACTATAGGAGTTTGACCTCGGAACAGAACAGCCGACTCAATGGTGAGGTTCTCACTCCTAGCGGAGCTTCCGTGCCGGTTGCACAGAGGCAGATTTAATTTTAATCGTGATTAAATTTAGGAGAGCTCTTCATCAGAGAAACCTTCTTCTTGGAAAATCCTTTTCAGATTAGTTCTCGTGAAATTAAAGACGATTAAAATTTAACCGGCTTTAGTGAAACTGTGACAACGACAGTCAAAGTCAACAGTCTTCTCGGAAAATAGAATCAATGTGATGCAGTTTGCCTATATATAGTGAGGTCCACGTTATAATGGCAGTGTTTGATTGGCAAGGGAATTGCTATCCTTGTCTATCATTTAACAAATCGGAAAGCGCCCTCTCTTCCTCGCTTTGCTCTGTTGTCAGATCGTCTTTTAACAATACGAAATTGATAATTGATTAACCAGATATTTTATCTTAATCATTAAAATTCATTATGGAATATTATTGAAAATATAATTTCTTGCTTAATAAAATATAATCGATTATTTTAAATGAATCATACAGTTATATTACATCATAAACCTATATCAACTATCGTCTATAGAAGGCATTGACAAGACAGAGGATCGGCAACGTTGATCTCCTATCTTTCTCCACAGCCATTATAACGTGGGCCTCACTATAGCTCCTGCTGGCTATAAGATTCCCTCAAATTTGATTCTATTGTCCAATCATACATCACTGTGATGCGGGTTGCATAAACTAGTAGTTATGTGAACAGTAGATCCACGCAGTATTCTCTCCACAAGTACCTGATTTGAAACTATGCCTTATGGAAATACAGCAATAGATGGCTTCTCCACACATCTGTGTAATCACTTGTCAGCTGTTTAGGATGAATAATTCTATAGTCTGATTTTTACTATAAATTGGCGTATGAAGGGGGCTCCTTTTCCCTTTTATATTATCCTTGAAATGCAAAATTTCCAAAAACCTTGTATATACGTCGACGTGCAATAAAAAAGGAACATACCTGTCAAATTTCATAAAAATCTATTACCGCGTTCGCCGTAAATGCGCAACATATGAACATTTGAACATTTAAACATTAAGAGAAATGCCAAACCGTCGACTTGAATTTTAGACCTCACTTCGCTCGGTCAATAATGTCTGATAGTCGTGAGTTACACTTATTTTTGTCAGTATTTTGCATGCATATTATTCATGTTACATCATGAAACAAATGCTAAGTTTTATTCTATTGTCTATTCATACATTACTGTAAAGCGGGTTGCATAAACAGCGCCTTCTAGTCTTAAGTTCCACTTTATTTTGTCAGCAATTCGCATGCATATTATTAGCGTTACATCGTTAAACAAACGCTGACTTCGATTTTATTGTCCAATCATACACTACTGTTAAGCGGGTTGCATAAATAGCGCCTTTTGTCTCAAGTTTCACTAGAGTTTGTCAATATTTTGCATACATATTATAGAAGTTACATAACTCATCAATGCTGACTTTAATTTTATTGTCCAATCATACACTACTGTGAAGCGGGTTGCATAAATAGTGCCTGGTAGTCGTACGTTTCACTTATATTGTTAACATTTTTGATTTTTTTCAATCCATTTCATTTCACTCCAGTATGTTATTGCCTAGGATTACCATTATTGTATTTATTACCATAGAGAAATGATAGAATCGGAAGATATCACATGGTATAGGGCGTCTAGGTTCCAAATTTTACTGATTAACTCAAGCCGTAGTTCTTTTCGTGGAGCTATGTGACTCTGGTATAGTGAGGTCCACGTTATAATGGCAGTGGATAAAGATAGGAAAATAGCGATGCTGATTCTCTGCATTGATCAATTTTCTTTCAACACTGTCAAAAACATAATATCATCGTTGTGGACCTAGAAAAGGATAGTACCAGCGGCTTTTTCGAATGATAGACAAGGATAACAACACCAAAGTTGATCAAATACTGTCATTATAACGTGGACCTCACTATAGTCTCTCATACTCTCGAAGAATGGTCATTGATATGTCCAGAGCTCCGACAATTTATGTAGATTATTTTTTTTATTTTATTTTTCATCATTTATTTATTTACAATGCAAATGACACTAATGCAATAACATTATAGAAGGTAAAATAATAAGGTAGTCCTTGTGCTATTTTTCTTCCAAATTTATAGGAGACAAAGTCCAAGAAAAGGTGAGAATTTCACATGTACAATTTTTATGAAATTTTAGTCCAAAATAAACATGAAAACTATAAATTTTGAATTTAGATGACTTGAATTAATGAATTGATAAGTAATATTCCACTCAATTACCACTTGGAACTGATACTTCCGAGTTATTTAAAAAAATTGGAACTATTGAGGAAACACAAACTGTAAACACTAAAGCTCAGCTGACTATGATGCACAACAATATTATCTATAGT